>NC_090649.1:113756482-114008982 GCF_040937935.1 Hyperolius riggenbachi | reverse complement strand
TGCAGCACGTAAGAGAAAACTTCAATTGAAAAGGGGAGAACCCATGGGAAAGCGTCGGTTTTGGGCGAAGGCATGGCTGCAGGACCGAGACTCAATATCTGATGAGAACTTATTAAGAGAACTTCGTTTGTCAGCTCCAGAAGACTACAAAAATTATTTGCGTATGTCTGACTCCATTTTTCAAGAACTCTTGAGACAAGTCATACCCTTAATATCCAAACAGGACACATGGATGAGAAAAGCAATATCTGCTGAACAAAGGTTAATGGCCACGTTACGCTTTTTTGGCTACAGGGAGGTCATTGCAAGATCTAAAATTCAGCACAGGAATCTCACCTCAGGCACTTGGGCACGTCATTCCTGAGACCTGTTGTGCAATTATCCAATGTCTTAAAGGAGAGTATATAAAGGTATGTACACAAAAATGCAAAATGGTATAGTTAGTGAAAATTAAGCCAAACCGACAGGTTATATTCCACTCCATCTCCTCAAGGGGTATTTTCAGGGATGTGTGTGTTTTCCACTCCATTGCATTAACAGCACTTAAAGTGCCAAAATAGTTACATAGCAGGCTACTCATTTGCTTAAAAAAATTTTAAGAACACTTTGCAACTGTTAAGTCAATGCTGTTGTAAGCAACAAAAATTTAAGAGATTCAACCATGAGGAGATGTATATATAAAAAAAAAAAGTCTGTTGAGTCACATTGAAAGTACTGATTATTTGTAAAAATACTGGTCCTGTAATATAGCAAAAATATACACCTTGTCCACTATTTATGTGTGAGGCAAATAATGAATCAGGATGTAAAATGAAGATGCTCGATAATCATTATTTTTCACAGTTTGCTTTTATCAACTCATGGTCACTATATATTTTTCACAACATAAAGTAATCATTAAACTTTTCATTACAATTACATTGTTTGTAAACATAATCAGAATAAACATATTAGGCACATGTATGTAGAGAGATATTTTTTCACAATCCATACATACTTTATCAAATAATGTAGTAGGAATTTACATCATTCAAAAAAAAAAAAATTATAACATTCATAAGTGTGTATACTGTGTTTGTTCAAGTGATTGTGTGTTTTCTATATGTGTGTATTGATACTGTTGTTGTAGCTCATAGTAATTGTATGATAGTTGTGTGTGGTTGCATTGGTGGTTGCATTGGTGGTTGCATTGGTGGTTGCATTGCTTGGTGCATTGATGGTGGTGTGGGTATAAATTGCGGGGCTTGTGTTTTAGTGTAAGTTGAAATCTGAGTGTTCCGTTGTCCTAATGCCCCTTTATATAATATGTCAGTTATATAAACTTCTGCAGCATGTCGCTGATCTGGTTCAAGTTTTTTTCATTTTTTTGGACACACCAACAGCGAATGCATCACATTCATCATCATTTTCTTTAAGTGCATTAATTGCCTGCTCAAGAGCCTCATCAAGTTTGTCTTCAGCTTCATTACTTGTCTTGTTCCTCTTTTGGGTCCTTCCCTGGTATGTAGGATTGGATGTCACAGAGCTGGTGTTCTGAGTAGCGCTTGTTCCTGGAATCTCCCCCATAGAGCTCATAGTTTGTGTATCACTTGTGTGTGGACTTTCCTAGGTACAAACAAAAAGATGAGATTATTAGAAAAGCTAATTTTTTTTTTTCCGTTACCAAGCAATCCTGCTTAGTGGATGGCTGTAGCTGAAGATTTTGAACAATTCTGGCACTTTCCAAACTGTGGTGGAGCATTAGATGGCAAACATATCCGGATAACCCCTCCCAAAGGAAGTGGCTCATATTACTTCAATTATAAGGGATTTCACAGCATTGTTTTGAGGGCTCTTGTAAACGCTCGTTATGAGTTTATTATGGTGGACATCGGAAAAAATGGAAGAATGTCTGATGGGGGTGTTACATAGTTACATAGTTACATAGTTATTTTGGTTGAAAAAAGACATACGTCCATCGAGTTCAACCAGTATAAAGTACAACACCAGCCTGCTCCCTCACATATCCCTGTTGATCCAGAGGAAGGTGAAAAAACCCTTACAAGGCATGGTCCAATTAGCCCCTAAAGGGAAAAATTCCTTCCCGACTCCAGATGGCAATCAGATAAAATCCCTGGATCAACATCATTAGGCATTACCTAGTAATTGTAGCCAT
The DNA here is from genome assembly GCF_040937935.1 of Hyperolius riggenbachi. Classification (NCBI taxonomy): domain Eukaryota; kingdom Metazoa; phylum Chordata; class Amphibia; order Anura; family Hyperoliidae; genus Hyperolius; species Hyperolius riggenbachi. Next base: position 114,006,827 of record NC_090649.1, on the reverse strand, counting down.
GGATGTCTTTCAACTCAAGGAAAGCATCTAAGCCCCCTTTAAATGCAAGTATAGAGTTTGCCATAACGACTTCCTGTGGCAATGCATTCCACATCTTAATCACTCTTACTGTAAAGAACCCTTTCCTAAATAAATGGCTAAAACATTTTTCCTCCATGCGCAGATCATGTCCTCTAGTCCTTTGAGAAGGCCTAGGGACAAAAAGCTCATCCGCCAAGGTATTATATTGCCCTCTGATGTATTTATACATGTTAATTAGATCCCCTCTAAGGCGTCTTTTCTCTAGACTAAATAAACCCAGTTTATCTAACCTTTCTCGATAAGTGAGACCTTCCATCCCACGCATCAATTTTGTTGCTAGTCTCTGCACCTGCTCTAAAACTGCAATATCTTTTTTGTAATGTGGTGCCCAGAACTGAATTCCATATTCCAGATGTGGCCTTACTAGAGAGTTAATAGACAAGAGAGTGTGATAGACAACACTGTGTTTATGTCACAATTGAAAGCAAAGAAGCTTCATCTACCAAACAATTTAGAAACCAAGTGTGGATTAAATTATGTGTTTGTAGCAGATGAAGCATTTGCTTTACATCCCAACATTGTCAAACCATTTGCACAAAGGACTTTAGATAATGACAAGGCCATTTTTAACTTCCGCCTCTCTAGAGCAAGAAGGGTGGTTGAGAATGCATTTGGCATTTTAACCAACCGATTTAGAGTGCTCCATACTGCCATAAACCTGCGCATTAATAAGATTGACCTTGTGGTGTATGCATGCTGCATTCTGCATAACTTTTTACGTAGCAAGCAGCCACATCATTATATGCCCCCAAACAGTGTGGATCAGGAGGACCTTACCTCAGGGATTATTGTTCCAGGCGATTGGCGTTCACAAAACCCACCTCTTACCAACCTGCAGCCTTCTGTACCACGTAACACAACATTCAATGCCAAACTAAACAGAGATCAATACATGGCTTATTTCAAGGGGCCAGGATCAGTACCTTTCCAGTATAACAGGCCCATCATATTTCGTCATTAATGTTTGTTTATGAATCATTAAATATACATTGCTAATTATGTGTATACTTATAGAATAAACTTGATACAAATATTGTCAACACTAATTTGTACCTGGTCATCTGTTTCCCCTTCCACAATATCCTCATTTTGATCATTGATATTTCCCACGTTTGGTGAAGTACCACTGTTTGTAGATGCATCATTACTTTCTACATTGTCCATGTTGGTGAGTGTTTTTCTGCCCACCTCCTGGTCAATAGTAAATGTTAGCAAGTTATAATACCAAAGTCTCGGCTTGTAAACATCATCTGCAGAGGCACCCGATGTTTGAGAGTCTAAAACTTTATTTAGCTCCTTTTTAAACACTGTTCTAAGATTTTGTATTTTAGTTTTGACAAATTGCTGTGTTGCACGAGGGTTAATGCGTTTACACAACTAAATCAGACTTGCATAAGCTTGAGTCTTTTTGTGGCGCATTCTGTACTCAGGGGCTTTAATTTTCCACAAACAAGGGTGTGAGCAGTATAGTTCTATAAATTCCTGCAGGAAATCCCCATTGTAAAAAGCGTCAGATTCACCAAGAAACAGAACCAAGAATTAGACTAGTTATTTATGTGTATAATAAAATGAATGTACAAAATGATATTCATGAACAACTGTAGTCTATAAACATACCAACTAAAGCCTGATACATTTGAAAACCTATAATTAAAGGGAACCAGAGGACTGGGGAAAAAAAAAAAAAAAAGGAAAAAGCTTTTATGCATACCCGGGTCATCCTCCAACCCCATAAGCCTGGATCGCTCCCACGCTGCCATCCTCCGCTTCCTGGATCGGCGGTACCGGGTCACGTTACTTCCGGCAGACACGGCCAATTGTCCGCATCACAGGGGCTCCCTCCATACTCGCACGCCTGCGGCTTCAAAGTAAGCAGCCGCATGCGTACTGGTTTGCTGGGAGCCCCTGTGAGGCGGAAAATTGGCCGTGAGCTGCCGCCGACTGGCCAGTCGGCCGAAACTACGGGACCCGGAACTGGCTGATACATGAAGGAGGACGGCGGCGTGGGAGCGATCCGTGCGTATGGGGCTGGAGGAAGCCCCAGGTATGTATACAATATTTTTCCTGCGGCCTTTGGTTCCCTTTAACTACACAAATGACTTACATATTGTGCCTTTACAATCTTTTTTCAAAAACACAATGTACCCATAAACTAAAGTCTGTTTACCATGATAGTGATAGGTAGTATGCAATAGTATAACTATACACAATACAATCTGGTAGACCTGCTGCTATAGTTGTCCACAGTACTGGCTGAACCACACAATAAGCAATCATGCAGCCATTTATCTAAAAAATTAATATAACACTGATCTGCTGCATGCTTGTTTAGGGTGTATGGCAGAAAGTATTTGAAGCAGAGGATGTGGAGGGAAGACCAACTTATGACGTATGATAAACAAAACGCAGGGCAGCCTAAATATCCTTCTCACTTCAAAAATCTGTTAAGCCACAATCGCAAAAATTTTTATTATCCAATGTAGCATGTAACACTTACAGGTAATGTAACACTTCACTCCCACAATGGCGGTGATTCACTAACACTAATAGCATGTATTAGCCAAGTTAAGAGGCCTTATCAGAGTAGCATAGTGAGCGATAACAACCCACAGGGGCTCAGGGCTGGACGAGCGAAGCTCTCGTCATTGGCAACTAGCAGGCATAAGTTTGTATGGGCTTAACTCAGATAAGGCATGCTATTTGTCTTAGTGACTCAAGAGCAATGTGTTAGAAAGACAAATAATTACTCCTTTGGAATACATGCAGGTTAACAAATACTAATTTGGCAACCAAACACAATAGATAATGTGTCTAGCAAGACAAACAATGTTTGTACTTCACCATCTCATCAATAATCAGAAACATGTATGTATTATGTTTAAATATAGGTCAAATTTCTACACATGCAACCATTTGTGAGCAAATTAAATGTTAAAGCGTTCTAACTAGTGTTGTACTTACACATGTTACTTTAAATACACCTTTTTGGTAGTTAATTCAACCTTATGCACATTCATTCAGATATCAATTCCATTTTTAAAAATGCAGATAGTCAATTGATAAAATCATAGTAGCTTATGCATACATATAACACCACATTTCTTCAAAAATAAGCCTTATGCAATAAATATAATGTTGTACTTACGGTCAGGTAACGAATGGTCAGGTAACGAACGGTCATTCGACCGCAAAGACGCCATTACAGGACTCACACGTAAACCTTAAACAATAAGATACACAAAAAACATCGCTATTAATATACTACCAATAAAAAAAATAAATAAAAAAAAGTTCTTAATACATGCACCAATTAAAACAAAAAAACTTTCATTCACAGTTCGTAATACATGCACACCACACACTACTTACCCAGGATCACACTTTCCAAACCCAATGTATGGAGAACGATCGGCACACAAAACCATCCACGCCACAACGATCTAAGAAAGACGAACGTTTAAATACGTTGAACGTTCGCGAGATCCCGTCACACCTTGCGTGAACTTCCGCTGATGTCATTTCCTTTACATGCGAACAGTCAACATGGCACACAGACAGGACTATTAGTAATGGACACAACACTGCACTCACACCAATAGTGTGTGCTAGAGCAAGGAATTGCAGTAGAAAAGGAGTAGAAAGCTCAAAAAGCAGCACCACACTATGTAAGGTATCAAAAATATCAATTACATTTTATTTCAATATGTTACTATCAGATAACAGAATAAAAACATCTAAAAACGACCATCCATAAACTTCCACTATAAATAAATAATCAATGACATGATGATATATGTAAACATCCAAGCATAAATATAGCTGACAATAGATCTGAGTCAGTGTGAGGTGCTCAATTAATGAGCACAGCAACACGCTAAGAACCCGGGTTCAATACCTCCTGATGCTAGTGCAAAACATCAATGTGAATAATAAAAGTGCATACGTGCAAACAATCAAAAATCATATGGAAATACCTTAATTGTTCATAGGAGAGGACATATGCTATAAATAACAAGTAGTAGTAAAGTGCGAAGTGAGCAGTAACAGACAGGGTAAAGCATATAGAGATGTATGTCAGGGGGTATACTTAGCCGGTAATGAGTGACCCAGAAAAAGTGGAAGCAGGGAAGGGAGCCCTCGGTGGACTACTCCACCGGTTTCGCGGCCGTCACGCCGCTTTTTCAACGAGTGCGAGGGATCTCCATACCAAACCAGCGCGTAGCGCTGTTTAAGTATCGGAATGGAGACAGTCACGTGTGCGCGCCGCTCGGCGCGTCACAGGTGACGTCAGTGGGGCAGAGGACACGGACGGAAGCCCAGGAGAGTCGGAGCGTGCCACACTGGAGCGCATATGAAGAAAGTAAGTATGTAAGGGGAAAAGGGCAGCGCAAAAGAACGAATAAAAGAGGTGCAGCAGTAGACTGTATGAATAAAGAGTAGAGCATCAAAGATCATAGAAAGACAGATCAAACCATAGCCATACAGATATATTTCATATCAATAATGCAAATACAAAATCGCTCTCAAAAGCCCCTGTATATTCAATATATATCACTAACCTACTATGCATCATTTCCCCAAATGTATACACAATTTAAAGAAACAGTACTAAATTATAAAACACATTTTCTCCATCCGCAGATGGAGATATCTACACATAATACAATTATGAAAACAGCATACTAGAGGATACACACAGGGTCCATACTATTAAAGTCCACATGTCTGTATCTTCTTCCAGGATGACACAGCGACGTAAAAGATAGAAAAACGCGACGAAAAAATGATGCCTGAAAAAGTCCAAAGTTGCACATCACTCAAAGACTCCATAGGTCCACATAAATCCATAGAAATCCATGGGAGTTCAAGATATTGATCTTCGTCCAGAATAGCGACGCACAGTATGTCCAGAATCGCGACGCAAACACATTATTTGGCGAAGTCCAGGGTACAACAAAACAGAGAGACTCCATAGATCCATGATAGTCCAGGACCACATAAGGAGATTAACTGGTGTCATACACAAATAGCACAACCTTAAAGACAATCTGCAATACAAAAGGACATGTAATGAGTATATTAATGAATAAAGCCTGAATAATCGATATCTTCATTAAGGCCCAGTGGGGACAATGACTCCAAACAATATATCCACCTAGCTTCTTTCTGCAGCAATCTGGCCACAATGTCACCCCGCCTATTGGTGGTTCTAATATATTCGAGACCATATACTCTCATTTGGCTATATGAGCCTGCACGACACTCCAAAAAATGAGCAGCAACTGAAGTCAACTTGTTCCCTTCTCTGCGATCTCGTTCAGCTAGTCTAATTTTGGACATGTGTTGTTGTACTCTAACTTTAAGTGCATTTTTTGTCTGGCCAACATACAATTTAGGACAACTGCACTCTAGGGCATAAATAACACCCTGAGTGCGGCAGTGTCACGTTCCGTAACAACTAGAGAGGACAGAGAGTGACTGATCTCTGGAGATCTGCAGTATCGCCAGAAATACAGATATACCTGATTATAAGTGATCTGCAGTCTCACCGATAATCCGATATATACGCTAACCTCTGTCCACCCAAAATGGGGTGTAATGATTGGTGCAAACAATAATAGCGTATTGTTCTGTGGCGAGGGCCCACAGAACACAGACTACCGTCCAGCGGCAAGGGCCCACTGGCGGGGATGGTCGACAAGCAAGGATCGGCAACAGGTAATCAGAAATACGAGGTACAGAATCAGGAGGCGGAGTCGGAGACTAGAAGGCTAGCCGGGGTTCGGCAACAGAGATCAGAGATACGAGGTACAGAGACGGTAGGCAAGAGAGTAAACGAGGGCACAGCAAGGTAGGCAACGGGAAATCAGATAGGCAGCAGTACAGAAGGATTAGGCAAACTCAGAGTCAAGGACAGGCAAAAGATCAAAGACACAGGTAAATACAATGGTATATTTCTTCCAGTACCTATATATTGGCGTAACCAATATATAAGTATACTGTGGATCCGAGAGCTAGCACAGAGTGTGATCGCTACAGCGGACAAGGAGTACTGACAGTCTGCTGCTTAAATGCAGATTGTTCCTCCAGGAACCCCCATCCCCCGGATGATGTCAGCAAGGGGCGGAGCGTGCCTCCACAGGGCGGATCAAGGCAACCTTCTCCTCAGGGCATAAAGGGCCTGACGCTCCGTGCGTGAGCGCGTTGCCCGGCCCTGCAATGATGACCTGTGGCTGTGACGGCCGCCGGCGCCGCCAGCTGATGCCGACCGGAAGTTCGGGGATCCGGTGACGTCAGCGCTGCGAGCGGCGTCCATACTGGCCGCCGCTGAAGAGGTGAGTCTCTCCCTGACATTACCCCTCCCCTGAGGCGTGGTCTCCGAACGCGCTAAGGAAGGTTTATCAGGATGGGAGTCATGAAACTCCTGTATGAGTTCTTGTGCATGGCAATGATGAGCTGGTACCCATGATCTCTCCTCAGGACCGTATCCCCTCCAATGAACCAGATACTGGAGAGACCTCCTAAGAAATCGAGAATCCAGTATTCTCTCGACCTCATACTCAGGCTCACCATCCACTAACACAGGAGGAGGACCAGGGTCCACATGCACCGCAGGTTTTAGTAATGACACATGAAATGTTCTCACCCCACGCATAGATTGAGGCAACGTTCTCTGATAAGAAACTTTATTGATTCTTTTAGCTACTGGATATGGACCCACAAATTTAGGCCCAAGCTTAGCTGAAGGTTGCCGTAAGGCGATATGCCGAGTGGAAATCCATACAAGATCCCCGGGAGAGAACTCCCACTCAGGTGAACGCTTTCGGTCAGCCTGTACTTTCTGGAGTGAAACCGATTTCTTTAAATTGGCATTTACTTCCTTCCATCGGGATTTTAGTGTCTCCTGCCAGTTTTCTAGGGCAGGAAAAGGAGAAGAACTAACAGGAAAGGGGGAAAACCTGGGAGATCTCCCATTAACAATCTGAAAGGGTGAAAACCCTGAGGAAGAGTTCCGGAGATTGTTATGGGCAAATTCGGCGTATGGTAAGTATTGTACCCATTCTGTTTGGTTATCTGCCACATAACACCGGAGATACTGTTCCAGTGACTGGTTCACCCTCTCTGTCTGACCATTGGTCTGAGGGTGATAACCAGATGAAAATGAAAGCGTAATTCCTAGTACTCTGCAAAATTCTTTCCAAAATTCCGAGATAAACTGCACCCCCCTGTCAGACACTATATTCTCCGGGACCCCATGAAGGCGAAGGACATGGACTACGAATAGCTCAGCCAGTTCCTTGGCGGAGGGAAATTTTCTCAATGGCACAAAATGAGCCATTTTAGAAAATCGGTCAATAATGACCCAAATCACCGTGTTACCATCTGAAGAAGGCAATTCCCCCACAAAATCCATGGATATGTGAGTCCAGGGTTCAGAGGGTATGGGCAGGGGTTGGAGGGTACCTACTGGGGATATATGTGAGGGTTTGCTCCGTGAACATACTGCACAAGAGGCAACAAATTCCTCGACATCCCTCCTCCAGTTGGGCCACCAGACACTCCTGGATAACAATTCTCTGGTTCTGTCAATTCCAGGATGACCTGCCAGTCTGGATGAATGGAACAACTGCAACACCTGTAACCTAAACTGTAACGGAACAAACATCAGATCAGGTGGCTTCCCCGTCGGACTGTCTGGTTGATGAGGAAGAAGAACAGAGGCAAGATCCTCCCTCGAATCTACACAAGCCAACACCACTTTCTCAGATAAAATTGGATCTGGTTCAGAGGGCAATACCGACTCTATGTCAAAACATCGGGAGAGGGCATCTGCTTTGACATTTTTACTTCCCGGTCTGAATGTGATAATGAAGTCAAACCGGGAAAAAAATAAAGACCACCGTGCTTGTCTGGGATTCAATCTCTTGGCCCCCTTCAGATACTCCAAATTCTTATGATCTGTATAAACTGTGATCACATGTTCTGCCCCCTCAAGCCAGTGTCGCCACTCTTCAAATGCCAACTTCACAGCAAGCAATTCCCTATTGCCAATATCATAATTTTTCTCTGCTTCGGAAAATTTTTTCGAAAAAAAAGCGCAGGGATGGAGTCTTCCCTGTGACCCGGTGTATTGTGACAAGACTGCCCCAACCCCAATCTCAGATGCGTCTACTTCCACAATAAATGGTCTGGAAGAATCCACGTGATGCAAAATGGGGGCAGAACAGAACGCTGTCTTAAGGTTTTGAAAAGCGGAAATGGCCTCGGAAGACCAATTGACGGTGTTAGCCCCTTTCTTGGTCATGTCAGTAAGAGGGGCTATCAAGGCGGCATACCCCTTTATGAATTTTCTGTAATAATTAGAAAACCCCAAAAATCGTTGTAGGGCCTTCAGTCCAACTGGCTGAGGCCAGTTCAAAACCGCCGTGACCTTGCTGTTATCCATAGATAACCCGGAACTTGAGATTATATAACCTAAAAATGGAACCTCTGTGACCTCAAATAAACATTTTTCTAATTTAGCATATAATGAATTCTCACGTAATTTGAGCAAAACATACTGAACTTGTGACCGATGTTCCTTGATATCATGAGAAAAGACCAGGATGTCATCTAGATAGACGACCACGAACCTCCCCACAACGTCCCTGAAAATGTCATTGACCAGCTCCTGGAAGACAGCGGGAGCATTACACAGACCAAAAGGCATGACCGTATATTCGTAATGCCCGTCCTGAGTGTTGAACGCTGTCTTCCACTCGTCCCCCTGCCTAATTCTGACCAAATTGTAAGCTCCCCTGAGATCTAACTTGGTAAATATCTGGGCACCTGTGACCTGATTAAAGAGATCATCGATCAGGGGGAGCGGATAACGATTTTTAATTGTAATGGCGTTAAGAGCTCTGTAGTCAATACAAGGCCGCAGGCCACCATCTTTTTTCTTTACAAAGAAAAACCCTGCCCCAGCGGGTGACTTAGAGGGTCTAATGAACCCTTTCTCCAAGTTCTCCTGGATGTATTCCCTCATGGCCACTTTCTCGGGACCAGTGAGATTGTAAAGGTGACCCCTGGGAGGCATGGTTCCAGGTCTGAGTTCAATCGGGCAGTCATACGGTCTGTGAGGTGGCAGTGAATCAGCAGATCGTGGACAGAACACGTCGGCATAAGATACATATGGCTGAGGGAGTCCCTGAAGAACTAACTGAGTGGCACGGAGAGGTATTTGGGAAATACAGTGCTTCTGACAGTATGGTGACCAGGATAATAATTGCCCGGAGGCCCAATCTATTTGTGGGGAATGCAGACGTAGCCATGGTAGGCCCAAAATAATAGGACAAGAAGGCATTCTGATTAGATAAAATCGTAACCTCTCACAATGTAAGATCCCCACAGTACATGTCAACTCAGGTGTGACGGAGACCGGCAAACTATCCTGTAATGGCGAATCATCAATGGCCGTGACTATGATATGTTTTTCTAACGGGATGACTGGTATGCCCATCTTTAAAGCTAGACTAGAGTCCATAAAATTGGCTGCAGCGCCTGTATCAATAAAAGCCTGCAGTAAACTGACCTGTTTATTCCAGGAAATGGAAATAGGTAATAACACTTTATCTCTGGGAGGTATCGAATTCTCGCCCAGGGTAGTACCTCCGACTAACCCTAGGCGGAGAAGTTTTCCGCCTTCCTGGTACAAACAGATGCGATATGACCTTTCTCCCCACAATAAAGACATAGACCCTCCTTTCTTCTTCTTAACTTTTCTGTCTCAGATAGTTTAGAATGACCCAACTGCATGGGCTCATCAGTGGAAGGAGAGCTGGGAAGACTTATGGGAGTTTGAAGTCGCATAATGGGTCGTTGTCTAGATGACTTATGAAAACGTACCCTTCGATCAATTTTAATAGCAAGGCTTATGGCTTCATCCAGAGTTCTGGGTTCAGGGTGACTTAACATTAATTCAGATATAGAGTCAGCTAACCCCGTCAGAAACCTATCTAAAAGAGACTGTGCCTCCCACCTGGTGGAGAACGACCACTTGCGGAACTCTGCCGCATAAGTCTCAACAGAGTTCTGACCTTGTCTGAGTCTCTTGAGTTTCATTTCAGCTGTGGCGGCTATATCTGGATCATCATATACCACCGCCATGGCATTAAAAAAGTTCTCAACAGAGGTAAGGGCCTCATGACCTAAGGGTAAGCTGTAGGCCCAGGTCTGTGAGTTGCCCTGTAAGAGGGTCTTTATAAGCGTGACCCTTTGTAATTCTTAACCAGATGAGATAGGACGCATCAAAAAATAAGACTGACAGCGATCCCGAAAATTTCGGAAATCGGAACGTTCCCCTGAAAATGGTATCGGTAACGGCATCTTAGGTTCGACAGGTGCTATGGGAGCGGGAACACCTGGTGCCTGCAAGTTTTGCACAGTCTCTGTTAGTCGGTTGATCTGGACCTGCTGGTTTTTAATGGTCTGGTCCAATTGAGCAACGACTGTAGTCAGAGTATTGACCTGCTGGACCAGGGCTTCCATATTAAGTGGTCCGCTGTACTGTCACGTTCCGTAACAACTAGAGAGGACAGAGAGTGACTGATCTCTGGAGATCTGCAGTATCGCCAGAAATACAGATATACCTGATTATAAGTGATCTGCAGTCTCACCGATAATCCGATATATACGCTAACCTCTGTCCACCCAAAATGGGATGTAATGATTGGTGCAAACAATAATAGCGTATTGTTCTGTGGCGAGGGCCCACAGAACACAGACTACCGTCCAGCGGCAAGGGCCCACTGGCGGGGATGGTCGACAAGCAAGGATCGGCAACAGGTAATCAGAAATACGAGGTACAGAATCAGGAGGCGGAGTCGGAGACTAGAAGGCTAGCCGGGGTTCGGCAACAGAGATCAGAGATACGAGGTACAGAGACGGTAGGCAAGAGAGTAAACGAGGGCACAGCAAGGTAGGCAACGGGAAATCAGATAGGCAGCAGTACAGAAGGATTAGGCAAACTCAGAGTCAAGGACAGGCAAAAGATCAAAGACACAGGTAAATACAATGGTATATTTCTTCCAGTACCTATATATTGGCGTAACCAATATATAAGTATACTGTGGATCCGAGAGCTAGCACAGAGTGTGATCGCTACAGCGGACAAGGAGTACTGACAGTCTGCTGCTTAAATGCAGATTGTTCCTCCAGGAACCCCCACCCCCCGGATGATGTCAGCAAGGGGCGGAGCGTGCCTCCACAGGGCGGATCAAGGCAACCTTCTCCTCAGGGCATAAAGGGCCTGACGCTCCGTGCGTGAGCGCGTTGCCCGGCCCTGCAATGATGACCTGTGGCTGTGACGGCCGCCGGCGCCGCCAGCTGATGCCGACCGGAAGTTCGGGGATCCGGTGACGTCAGCGCTGCGAGCGGCGTCCATACTGGCCGCCGCTGAAGAGGTGAGTCTCTCCCTGACAGGCAGTTAATGTATTGGTTAAGCCTGTACCTTCTTGATTGAGAAACATTGTTAATTTCAGATCGACCACTCATATAAGGGCATACATTACAGGCTCCGCAGGGATAACTGCCTTATACCCCAGCACCGATAGTACGTCCCCTACTTGCAGAGAAATGACTGGAACAAAGCTTGTCCCTGAGGGTGGGGCATCTCTTGGCAGTAATAGAGGGGTGCAAGGATATGCAACCCCTCAAATCAGGGTCTGACTGCAATATGGGCCAAGTATTCCTCAGAGCCCCATACATCTCCTTCCAACCATTATTAAATACAGTGCTGAGTCTCACCAGATTATCTCTCCTCCGAGGTCTCGTATTGATGAGCTCTGTCCGATTCTAGTTTCTGGCGATGTAAAAGGCCTGCTTGACTATTCTTTTTGGACAACCAGGATCCAGAAACCTCTGTTTTAAATCTGCCGCTTGTCTGTAAAAATCAGAGTCGTTAGTGCAAATTCGCCTTAATCTCAGAAATTGACTGGTAGGAATATTGTTAAGAGATTTATTGTGTGCACTTTTATAGTGTAATAGACTATTTACCGCAGTCGGTTTTCTATATAAATCAGAGCTTAAAGTGCCATCCTCCTGAATGTGAATCGATACTGTTTCTTTCAATTGTGTATACATTTGGGGAAATGATGCATAGTAGGTTAGTGATATATATTGAATATACAGAGGCTTTTGAGAGCGATTTTGTATTTGCATTATTGATATGAAATATATCTGTATGGCTATGGTTTGATCTGTCTTTCTATGATCTTTGATGCTCTACTCTTTATTCATACATTCTACTGCTGCACCTCTTTTATTCGTTCTTTTGCGCTGCCCTTTTCCCCTTACATACTTACTTTCTTCATATGCGCTCCAGTGTGGCACGCTCCGACTCTCCTGGGCTTCCGTCCGTGTCCTCTGCCCCACTGACGTCACCTGTGACGCGCCGAGCGGCGCGCACACGTGACTGTCTCCATTCCGATACTTAAACAGCGCTACGCGCTGGTTTGGTATGGAGATCCCTCGCACTCGTTGAAAAAGCGGCGTGACGGCCGCGAAACCGGTGGAGTAGTCCACCGAGGGCTCCCTTCCCTGCTTCCACTTTTTCTGGGTCACTCATTACCGGCTAAGTATACCCCCTGACATACATCTCTATATGCTTTACCCTGTCTGTTACTGCTCACTTCGCACTTTACTACTACTTGTTATTTATAGCATATGTCCTCTCCTATGGACAATTAAGGTATTTCCATATGATTTTTGATTGTTTGCACGTATGCACTTTTATTATTCACATTGATGTTTTGCACTAGCATCAGGAGGTATTGAACCCGGGTTTTTAGAGTGTTGCTGTGCTCATTAATTGAGCACCTCACACTGACTCAGATCTATTGTCAGCTATATTTATGCTTGGATGTTTACATATATCATCATCATGTCATTGATTATTTATTTATAGTGGAAGTTTATGGATGGTCGTTTTTATTCTGTTATCGGATAGTAACATATTGAAATAAAATGTAATTGATATTTTTGATACCTTACATAGTGTGGTGCTGCTTTTTGAGCTTTCTGCTCCTTTTCTACACAGACAGGACTATGAGAGGGCTCAGGAAATGTCCAAACCAGAAATGGTAGAGATGGTGCGTATTTTGGACAAATACGACTATGATGGCAGGCTGAGGGTGTATCCTACGCCCATTGAGCGCAAGCATAATATAATGATGCATGTAATCCGGAGTTTGGAGAGAGAATATGGAGTCAGAAGGAGGAAGGATCAGCTTCAAAAAATGCTGGTCAGACCTAAAAAATATAGAAGGAGATTTCCTTGATGAGATTTGCCTAATGATCGAAAGGAGAAGTAAGTAATATCTTAATAATGTGTAATGTGTTGAACAAACCCACGCATTCACACAATTAGTAGTTATCTAACATTTCTAATCTCATTCTTAAACATTTCATATACACAGTTTCATATACTTTGTTAGTTTTTTACTTTTACAAAGGCACACTGTATACACTGTGCATTCAGGATACATGTTATTAAAGTATGTGGTTACAGCTGCATGTTAAAGGGAACCAGAGGCTCCACAAAAAATATCCAATACATACCTGTGGCTTCCTCCAGCCTTATACGCACGGATCGCTCCCACGCCGCCGTCCTCCGCTTCCTGGATCTGCCGGCACCGGGTCCCGTCGCTTCCGAGGGACGCAGCCAATTGTCCGCATGAGCAGGGGCTCCCTCCATACCCTTACGCGTGCGGCTGCGCAGTATACAGCCGCACGCGTAAGCAGGCCTGTGGAGTCGGAGTTGGGGCAATTTTGGGTACCTGGAGTTGGAGTCGGAGTCGTAATTTCATAAACTGAGGAGTCGGAGTTGGATTTAGAAGATTTTTGTACCGACTCCACAGCCCTGCACGTAAGGGTATGTCGGGAGCCCCTGTGATGCGGACAATTGGACGCGTGCTGCAGCAGACTGGCCGACTGGCCTAAACTATGGGACCCGGTATTGCCGGATCCAGGAAGCGGAGGACGGCGGCGTGGGAGCAATCCATACATATGGGGCTGGAGGAAGCCACAGGTATGTATCGAATATTTTTTCAGGACCCTCTGGTTCCCTTTAAGTACTATACAAATTGTTTGCATGTAAACGCAGAAAAAACCATTGCATATAAAGTGCTTTGGATAAATGTAGGTACATGACAGACATGTTTCCAATTATTTTTTATACCCAAATTAACCACTTTGAAAGCATGACTTAATGTAACATACACAAACAGTAATTATTATTGCTTTATGGTTACAGCAAATCAAGCCTACTTAGACAATCATTACACAACATGTACAGTATGTAACTGGTATAAACATTAAGATAATTAACTTTTACACAATGTTTTGTATTTTTTCTGCAATTACATTTACAGACCAAAAACAAAAGAGAAGACAAGAGTTGCAACATCAAGCGCCCCCTGATGGCAGCCTGCAGGAGGAGATTGAGGGCCCTGATGACAGCCTGCAGGAGGAGAGGCAGGCCCCTGACGAGAGCCTGCAGGAGGAGAGGCAGGCCCCTGACGAGAGCCTGCAGGAGGAGAGGCAGGCCCCTGACGAGAGCCTGCAGGAGGAGAGGCAGGCCCCTGATGAGAGCCTGCAGGAGGAGAGGCAGGCCCCTGATGAGAGCCTGCAGGAGGAGAGGCAGGCCACTGAATCTAGTGTTGGACGATGAAGCCACAACTGTGGAAGGTATATCATGTTTGTAACAAGTAAACACGAACACCTATAAAACGATTCTAATTTTTATATTCATATCCTTCACAGACCTTGAAGCCAATTCAGAAGACCTGAATCAGCACATATATGCCCCAGAACAGTCCAGCATTGGTGAGTTTCAAAAACTGATAACTAATATTTCAGATTGTTATGACATATATACTATGTTCAACAGTTTACACACAAAAAATACATAAAGGATTACACTCCATACAAAGCGATCGCTGATAGACCTTTTAGAATGCAATACTTTGACATTTTCATAAAAGCTGCTTGAAGGTGCTCTGTATGTGACATATATTGTTGATAGCCACATAGATTATAAAAGATTATTTATGTACAAATGTTATACTATATTTTCTAACAGACATGGAAGACACTATTATGATCAGAGGACCCTCAGGACAAACAAACACTTCACAGGAAATGTGTACATGTGGGCGCACAAGTTTAGGTAACTTATTAATGATATCCATAACTACTTTATAAGACTGCATAACATGATAATGTGTGGGCTGTTGGTTACATGAAATGCAGCCAAACAAACTTTGAATTTTGCCAAATTTAAAATGACTCACTGTACATGTTTTAGAGGTAGTGTTGGGCGAACATCTGGATGTTCGGGTTCGGTGTGGTTCGGCTGAACATGCCCCTGATGTTCGGCATGTTCGAGCCGAACCCCGAACATGTCCCTTTGGGGCCCCTATAGGGTCCCAGCATAAAAGGAGAGCATGCACCGAGCGCGGGGGGGGGGGGGGGGGGGGGGTCGGAAATG
Source organism: Hyperolius riggenbachi (assembly GCF_040937935.1). Taxonomy (NCBI): domain Eukaryota; kingdom Metazoa; phylum Chordata; class Amphibia; order Anura; family Hyperoliidae; genus Hyperolius; species Hyperolius riggenbachi. The sequence continues at coordinate 113,991,217 of NC_090649.1, read as the reverse complement.
CCCCCACCCCTCCCCGCTAAGCTCTCCCTTCTGCCAGTACCCTGCCAGAATTTAAGTGCCCAAAAGTACCTGAGGAGGAGGAGGGCAGGAAGAGGGAAGCCGGAGTTCTTGGGCACTAGTACCATCTGGTGCTTCCACCCTCTCTTGACGCACTTCCTGTTTACATTTGAAGTCGCGTCAAGAGGGCGCAGAAGTACCGCGATGACGCGAACGAGGGTACGCGTCATCTACATGATGACACATACCCTCGTACGCGTCATCGCAGTACTTCTGTGCACTCTTGACGCGACTTCAAATGTAAACAGGAAGTGCATCAAGAGAGGGCGGAAGTACCAGATGGTACTAGTGCCCAAGAACTCCGGCTTCCCTCTTCCTGCCCTCCTCCTCCGGTACTTTTGGGCACTTAAAATTATAGGGTACACATACATTATATATACACATACATACACATTATATACACATATATATACACATATATATACACATATATATATACACACATATATATACACACATATATATACACATATATATACATACACACACATACATACATACATACATACATACATACATACATACATACATATATATATTTCCATATGTTTCCATGGCAGCACAGTCGGGTTAAGTCCCCACCCACTTGACCCCTATAGGACCATCCTATAAATTTCTCCCTTTAGCTCCCCCCCCCTGTAATCTTTTTGTCCTCGTATCACCTTGGCTCTTAGGATCATCCTGCTGCTGAACAAGAAAGTTTATCTACCAACTCCCTCTCTTTTACCTTCCATCAGGTCTGGCCTCGCCTGCATGAAGTCCCCAGCACAGAGTTTAAACAACTCACCGCTCGGGGAAGATACCGCTTCTGGCCGCGGTGTGGAGATGGTAAGGTAAACCCTTCATGTGTCTCCTGCACGTATGTCGTACGGCGTACATGTGGCTCCTACTTCCGCGTAGACGCGGTGGTCGGAACGGCGTGCGCTCCATCTGCGTCCCACTGCTGCTGCTTCCGCCTACTTCCGGATTCCGCCTGGCGGTGACGTCTGCCGGTGTTAGCCTATGGCTGCGCAATGCGTCCACCCTCCTCCCTCGTCCTCAGTCACGTGAGCGCAATGGAGTAGAGCGCCCGTGATTGGTGGAGAGATGAGGGGAGGGTTATTTAAACCTGTCAGCACTACCTTAGCGTGGTTGCAGTATGGAGGACACTTTGCAGGACTACGCTGCGGAACTGCTGCTGCAGGAACAAGGTTTTCCCTACATTGTTTCTGGTAGAATATATATATATATATATATATATATATATATATATATATATATATATATATATATATATATATATATATATGTTATATATTTGTTTTCTTTCCTGCTCCTACCTTGTGGATACATATTCAAGGCGTTTTTTCTCTTACAGCAGATGCTGTAGGGATGGAGCAAGAGCAGCCACATACAAGTGACCAGTCTAGAGCTATTAGGTAGGAAGGGGGGGAGTTGAGGTGTGAGTATATTTCTTTTTCAGGAGAGTGCTGAACTGACATCTGCTCTTATGTCTCAACAGCCCTATTAAAGAGACAGAGCACAGATCAAGCAGATCTGATCGACGACAGTCAAGATCACGATCTCGCCAACGCAAGGGAGCAAGGAAGACTCACTCTAGATCACGGAGTAGATCACGCTCTAGAAGGCGCTCATCACCCAGGAGACATCATTACAGTAGATCTCCTAGCAGACATTACTCATCCAGGAAAAAGTGCTGGGCATGTGGCGATTACGCCTTACCTGGAAAATTAGTATGTCACTCCTGCTTTCAAACAATGGCGAGAGAACAGGAACCACCTAAAGATATAGCTGCGATGATCAAAGAGGCAGTACAGGAATCAATGAACACGTATATCGCTTCCTTACCACCTAACCAACCACCTCAGTCGGAATCAATAACAACACAGCCGGGGCCATCACACTCGGATACGGAGACAGATTCTGCCGAAATAGGATTCAACTTCAACCTAGTACAACCATATATAACTGCCATCAGAGAGGCTATAGAATGGCAAGATGAACAAGAACCGTCGACAAGTAGTCAGAGAGAATACTATGCACATTTGAAAAAATCAGTGAAACCATTTCCTCTAATGGAGGTAATTCACGAATTAATGATAGAGGAATGGAAGAAAACAGACAAGAAGACTATTCTATCTAACAGATTCAATAAACTCTATCCCATGGAGGAGGCCAAGTTAAAAGCATTAGACGAACCTCCAAAAGTGGACGCCTCTGTAGTCGGTCTAGCTAAGCACGTAACGCTACCCAGAGATGATGCCGCTTCTTTTAAAGATCCTATGGAAAGGAAAATTGATGCAGAATTCAAAAGATCTTATATGTCTTCAGGAAGTGCATGTAAACCGGCGATAGCCTTGACATCCGTGGCGGAGGCCTTAAAAGTATGGATACAGAATATCGAAGAGGCATTGAGATCTGACACAGATAGGGACACCATTATTTCTGCCCTCGATGACGTTAAGTTAACAGCCGATTTCGTAGGAGAAGCAGCTGTGGACGTTTTGAAATGCTGTACAAGATCCATGCTCCATGCTGTTATGGCCAAAAGAGCGTTGTGGCTGAAAAGCTGGTCTGCGGATTCCAATTCAAAGCAGGATTGGTGTAAGATTCCGTATGATGGAAAAAACTTATTCGGTGAGGAGATGGATGCAGCCATCAAAAAGGTAACTGGAGGCAAATCAGGGCTAATCCCACAAGACCGCAAGAATAGAAGGCCCACGTTTCAGAGAAACACTTACCAAACCAGATACAGAAGCAATATATCTTATAGACCTACTCGTGATTTCAAGAAGAATTGGCAGAGTTCCCAATCTACACTCTTGAAATTGAATCGACAAAAGAAAGCCGGACAGTCCACAGCCTCCCAGAAGTCGTTTTGATGTTCCGCCCGTCCAGGCATCACCAGTGGGTGGCAGACTTCAGGCCTTCAGAAATGTCTGGACGGAGGAGATCAACGACCAATGGGTAAAACAGACGATAACGCAAGGACATCAGTGGAAATTCAAGCATATACCTCCAGAGATGTTCATTCGCACAAAAATACCGGTAAACAAGGACAAGAGCGAAATCCTATGGAAATATGTAAAGGAATTAATTATGAAGGAAGCCGTAATGGAAGTCCCACTCGAAGAGAGAGGATTAGGAGTCTACTCACCTCTTTTCTTCGTGAAGAAAAAGACAGGAGACTTGAGGCCTGTAATGGATCTCAGACATCTCAATTCTTTCATAATCACAGAACACTTCAAGATGGAAACGTTACAGACCATTGTGAAAGTATTACTTATCAACGACTGGGCACTTTCAATAGATCTGGAGGACGCATATCTGCATATTCCAATTCACGCAGACTACCAGAGATACTTGAGGTTCGCAATACGGGATTTACATCTACAATTCACATGTCTTCCTTTCGGGATCTCGACTGCTCCCAGAACTTTCTCGAAGGTCCTATTAGCAATGATAGAAACATTAAGAATCAAGGGGCTCAGGCTACATCACTACCTGGACGACCTGTTATTACTACACCAGGATCAAGAAGTCATAAGTCAACACAAACACCTACTGCTGTCAGAATTACAGAGATTCAGTTGGAAGATAAACTTCCCCAAGAGTCAACTAGAGCCGACAAGGGACATCTTGTTTCTAGGGGCACGTCTCCAGACGGAACACAACACGATCAGTCTACCAGAACAAAAGAAACTAAAGATTCAGTCACTAATACAGAGTATGTTAAGCAACACTGTAATAACAGCAAAGCAGTGCCTCAGTCTACTGGGAACTTTAACATCTACTATCCCAATGGTGCGATGGGCACAATGGCATACCAGACAGTGGCAGGCGGGACTCCTGCGCCAGTGGCGGAAAAGACATCTGGACCAGCCAATCATGATAACGCAACAGATGCGAGAGTCTGTTCTGGTGGCTAAGAGGAGACAACCTGTCAAAGCCATTACTTATCCAGCAACCAAAGAGGATCATACTCACCACCGACGCCAGCCAGAAGGGCTGGGGGGCGCATCTAGAATCATCCACAGTGCAGGGGTCTTGGAAGTCAAACAAGGAACACATACCGGCAAACATACTGGAAATCAGGGCAGCATTTCTGGCCCTCCTCAGTTTCAAAACCCAGATTCAGGGTGCAGATGTGACTTTACGTATGGACAATCTGACGGCAGTCGCATACATAAAAAAGCAGGGGGGGACAAGATCGAGGAGTCTCCTTCAGGAAGTTACTCCAATATTCACGTTTGCAGAGACTCACCTCAGAAGCCTGACAGCTATTCATATTCCAGGAATACAGAACATAACAGCGGATTACTTAAGCAGAACTCGAATAGACAACAACGAGTGGTCTTTAAACAACAGAATGTTCCAGTGGATATGCGAACAGTTTGGCGATCCAGAGATAGATTTGATGGCGACAAGCCACAACAACAAATGCGAAAGGTTTATGTCCAGATGGCAAACACCGAAGACAGAGGCAGTAGATGCGCTAGTGGCTCCGTGGATTTTCCACACAGCTTATGTGTTCCCTCCAGTCCCAGTGATTCAACGCTTACTACAGAGACTAACACAGGAGAATGTGACACTAATAGCAGTAATACCATTCTGGCCGAGAAGGCCATGGTTCCCGCTTCTATGGCAATTGAAACAAGGAGAACCGCTACTATTACCAATAATACCAAACTTACTATCACAGGGACCGGTAGTCCACCCCAATCCAGCCATCCTAAAGTTAGCAGTATGGAGATTGAGAGGAGGAAGCTAGAATCGCTAGGATGTTCGACAGAGGTTATCCAAACTATCTTGAAAGCAAGGAAACCAACTACAAATGCTTCATACCAAAGAGTCTGGTCAAAATTCGAAGACTTCTCAGCACACCAGAAAATAGACCCTCTTAAACCACAAGTAACAGATATCTTACTTTTTCTCCAAACAGGATTACAAAAGGGCCTAGGCTACAATACACTCAAGGGACAAGTAACAGCCCTGTCAGCGTTAACAGATCAGAGGTGGGCATTACATCCCTTAGTGATCCAGTTCCTTAGAGGAGTAATCAAGCAGAAGCCACCGATTAAGACCTTCTTTCCGAAATGGGACTTGCCTTTAGTATTAGAGACGTTATCCAAACCTCCATATCACCCTGCAGAGGAATGCTCCCTTACACTTCTAACGCAAAAAGCAGCATTCTTAGTAGCTATAACATCCGCCAGAAGGGTGTCTGAACTACAAGCGTTAGGCTGCCGGGAACCCGCACTGACCTTCTATACAGATAGAGTGGTACTTAGGCCAATACAGCACTTTGTGCCTAAAGTGGCCTCTATCTATCACTTCAATCAAGAGTGGACATTACCAACTCTCTTTGAGGAATCCAATCCAGAACCTCATCCTTTAGATGTGGGGAATATACTCAAGACCTATATTGGAAAAACTAAGGACTTACGAAAAACTGACAGATTATTTATTATACCAGCAGGGTACAGGTCCGGCCAGCCTGCTTCATCACGGACTATAGCAAACTGGCTAATGAACACTATTCAAAGTGCATATAAAATTAACAATCTAGTACCTCCACAACAGGTAACAGCGCACTCTACAAGAGGCATGGCAGCTTCCTGGGCTGCATTTTGCAAAGTTTCTCCCGAAAAAATATGTCAAGCGGCCAATTGGTCGTCCTTAAATACTTTTATGAGACATTACAGGGTTGACCCTGCGGCCAACTCCACGTTACAATTTGGATCCAGTGTGTTAACTGCTAATTTGAGTTAATTAAACTTTCTTTCAGCATCACACTCATCCCTCCCTGTATTTTATTGCTAGCTATCTCCCGACTGTGCTGCCATGGAAACATATGGAATACGGAAAATTGGATACTAACCTGACGGTAATTTTCCTTTCCAGATGTGTCCATGGCAGCACTAGGCTCCCTCCCTAGATTCGGTGATTCGAGTCTAAGATTACAGGGGGGGGAGCTAAAGGGAGAAATTTATAGGATGGTCCTATAGGGGTCAAGTGGGTGGGGACTTAACCCGACTGTGCTGCCATGGACACATCTGGAAAGGAAAATTACCGTCAGGTTAGTATCCAATTTTCCGTTATATATATATATATACCCCGTTTGTTGTTGTGTCTTCGGATTCTCTCCATGACTAACACACAGGCCGTACATACATTCATACATACAGCCTGAATGGAGAAACTGGGATTGATCACAGTTTGCAGCGGCACACACACACTGAGGCAGGGAAATAGTGTGCAAAAGTGTTTGACAATCGTGCATCAACCAATATTATACAAATTCAATGCAATTGCATGCATAACAAACAATCAGGAATGCAGTGGCAAATATATACAATGATGCAACCACCACATGCATACACACCATACAATCAAAGTGCAACCCCCCCAAACCCTATCTATCCATCACAGTCAAATCCCTATCTATCACAGAAATCACAGTCAAAACAAAGCATAAAGTCGGTACGGTAGCAATCGAGCAATCAGTACAAAAGGAGCAGGCAGGAATCTAGGTCAGACAGAATATAGTTTCAGTAACAGGGTAACTGATACAGGAATACAAAATACCAAGTAACCAGGGTTTTCAGATACTCAAGCTTGTGAGTGCAAAGTTCTGGCACAGGTTGCTCCTTGCAGGGCTCTTAAATAAATAAGGACACACCTGCTGCATGATTGAAATGCAAAGTCCATACAGAGATAGATAGATACAGACACACGTACAGAGGGCCAGATTTATCAAAGCATTACAGACAGTTACCAGTTTTCTAAAACTGTTCTAACCAGCAGAGGAACTGTTCTGCATGATCGTTAGAAACTTCTCAAATCCTACTTAATAGTGGAAGTTTAGAGTGGATTTCTAGAACTACACTACAGTTAAGAAAAGTGGAAATCCATCCCTGAACTGCTGCAGATTAAGAAGTGCTCAATAGCAGTTCTACAGAAAGTGCAGCAGTGCAGGCTAGATATGATTTGTGAAGGGCTCCCCCCCCCCCGCCTTAACTCAGAGCCTGCTGACACCAGATGTGTTGGTTACCTCAGCAACAGCAACTTCCCTCACACACTGCACAGCCTGGGAGACCTTCCTAACGCCTTCTATTTTTAAGAAGGAATCTGCACTATTTAGTGATTTCTTAGGATGTTTAAGACAATTCTGCATGGATTTCCAAAGACCTAGTAATATTTTTGTCTCTTGATAGATGTCCCCAAGAGAGTTTTTACAGTGCATCACTTTGTTATGTTACAGCCTTATTCCTAAATAGATTAAATTCATTTTTCCCTCAGAATTTTACAAATAACACCCCATAATGAGAATGTGAAAATTTTTTACCTGAAGTTTTGACAATTATATTAAAAATAAAGAAACTGAGAAACATGTACATACAGTAAGTATTCACAGCGTTTGCTAAAACCTTTGTCAAAGCATATTTGACAGCAATTACAACCAGAAGTCTTTTTCAATATAAAGGCAAACAAGGGGGAAAAAACGGAAGCAGGAAATTTGGGCGCATGAGGCAGGTGGACAAAAAGGGCGCCGCCATTCACTCCCATAATAAATATCATTTAATCGGCGCCCAACAGGAAAAAAGGGCGCCGGAGAAAAATAACGTTTTAAAAGCGGCGCCCGAAGACTTTTAATGTTTTATAACTGTTTCTCATGATTACACATTATTTAATGATTTATAATTTTTAAAACATTTTTAAACGAAAAACCGCACCATATTTTTTTTAAAACGTTATTAATGCTTATCACGGGGGGGGGGGGGGGGTCTTAGGTTTAGGCACCAACAGGGGGGTCTTAGGGTTAGGCACCACCAGGGGGGTCTAGGGGTTAGGGATAGGTACAGGGAGGGTTCTGTGTGAGAGTAGGGTTAGGTATAGCTTTAGTAAAATTCTTATTAATGTTTTATAAAACGTTATTATAAATTTCAATTTTTAAACAGGGAAGATTAACGTTTTTAAAATTGCCGATTTTATACACATTATTTAATGATTTATAACTTTATAAAACATTATTTTTAAACGAAATATAACACAAATTTTTTTTAAACGTTATTTATGATTATCTTTTAAAACCCTGCGCCCTTTTTTCCCGGCGCCCTTTAACGTACGCGGAAAAACTGCTACAACTCACAGTAGACAGGCAGTGCTGGACCAAGGTAAGCCAAACCCAGTGGGGAACAATATTGAGGAAAGGAAGTCCGCACAATGCCACAATTCAACACTATTTGCAGACGTATCCAATGATAGCATCACATGCACAAGCTGACATATTTCGGACCTGCTGGTCCTTAATCATAGCAACTGTTTCATGGTGATACAACTCCTTTTAAAAGAGATGGTTGCAGGTGGGAGGGCCAATTCTTTTCCACCCACTATGGGTTTTGGAAACATTAACCCTTCATAAAACACTGCCAGGCCCTGTACATATCAATCCATAACAAGGTGATCCACTTGATGTATATGCATAAAATGATGCAATTATTGGACAATGATACTATATTGGAAGACCTATTGGTCCACTTCTAATATATCTAATGTGGCAAAACATTTTTTGCGAGGCTCATGAGCCCGCAGACAATGTGGGCTTGACTGACAGCGGTGCTTCATGTAGGCGCAGTAAGGATGACCAAGGTAGTCCTCTGCACTGCGCGGGGACCCCGGGCTGGCGGCTGCGAACAGAGCTTTCAGCATGGGACAGACAGCTGCGAGGGGCTGGAGAAAGCCCCAGGTAAGTAAATCAGATTTGCAATTTAGTTGCTTGATGATTCCTTTAAAGCAGCAGAAATGTTTCTGTAATCTTCCCAGATTTGTTCCTTTAGACAATCCTGTCTCGGAGGTCTACAGATAATCCCTTTGACTTCATACTTGGTTTGACTTGAACTGTCAACTATGGGATCTGAAATAGACAGGTGTGTGCCTTTCCAAATCATGCCCAATCAACTGAATTTACCATGGGTGAACTTCAGTTAAGCTGCAGAAACATCTTCTGAAGGATGATCAGGGGAAACAGGATGCACCTGAGCTCAATTTTGAGCTTCATGGCATCAAGCCCAATAAATTAAAGCTTTTGTCTCGGATATTTAACATGAAAAGTAGGAAAATGTTTACACAGCTACTTAGACATTATTTGTACATTGTTATTTTAGAACACTTGGTTTGATAGCATTGCTTTAAATACAATCCTATACCATGAAGTTCATATCATATAGGTCATATGTGAATTTGATCCACCAGGAAGTGCACAAACACATGCCATAATATACATCATACATCAATATTGACTTATTGATAGTCTCACATACAAACTGCTTAGAGGCACTACCACAGATCATTTCATAGCTGCCAGTCAGTTGGGCACATGGTGAACCCAATGACAGCTCACCCACTGAAATTCCCAGTGGCTTAAGAAACTAAACCCCTCTGAGTCATAGCAAGTAGTAGAAGGGAAAAGTAATTTGGTTAATTGCTGAAACACCAAATTACCCTTGTGCAGGGCGCGTTCTACAGCATTACTGCTATAGCAGCACCCAACTCAGGTGCCACACACACAGCTGGCACGGGGCACTGAAACCACCTATTTCATATATCATACCAATAAAAAGATTTAAGATCTTACTGACCACACTTCAGTTCACTGGCACTCCAACTTGTGTCTGTCTATAGCCTGCAAAGGATCAAATCAGAACATCATGAACCACGGGTTCACAAGAAGCACTTCATGGGTATATTCTCATTGAGTGAGGAAGAGATTAGAAGAACAGTATCACAGTGATCACTAACACACCTAATGCCACAAGGTTGAGAAAGAAATAGCCGAGTCTGATTGGGTCTGCTCTACTGCGTAGATGCGGATGGCTTGCGCCTGCCTGGTAGAGCGGACTGATACTGCATCTGTATGAGGCTCCTGACCACAAGCACTGAGAAAGGAAGTTTTGGGGGAGCCAACCTCCACAGCTAGCACTCTCAGCCTCCACCCAGCCTCCCCTGCTGGAGTGTGAGGAGAAGCAGGTGATGCCGAGGCTTATGAGTGAGCGTGTAGAGGCAGGTGAGGGTGGTGGTTGGAGGACAAAAGTGCTAGCTGGGTAGAGGCAGGGGAGGTTGAGGATGCAAGCTGTGGAAGCTGGCTAAGTATATTGAGTGGGGAGAGGCAGATCATACTCATTGCAGATCAGCATTGCAGCGGAAAAAGTCTCAGGTTTGTTTTAAAGCTCAATTAAAAAATGTGCCCTCCCCAAACCCTTCCTATACTCTCGTAGGAGCTCTTCAGCTTTAGGCATCACACAGTTCCTTCTGATAAAACAGCCTTGGTCCTCCTAGCCACAGCAGTGCATTTCTGATGCTATCCCGAACCTCACTTCCTTCCAAGAGGAAATAACCGGAAGGTTCTGTAGGAAAGCTGGTTGCTGCCCCCTCTTACAACCCTCCACACTATAGCCATTAGTGCTTTTTCCCCTGATGCTGTGTTCCCCAGGAACCAATCAAGCATAACCATGCTCACTCACAGTTAGTGGAACAAGCAGCTGGAGGCTGCCGCTGTATCCTACTTCCAATTAGAGATGAGCAATGAGATGCAAATATTTCTAAGTTCATGCAGATTTATGTAAATTGTTATTCAAATATATGCAGTTTGAAAATTTTGATTTTCACAGGGCTATGGTAGTTAGAGTAGGACTACAAAAAAAAAAAAAAAAAAAAAAATATGGTTGCCCGAGTCTGCATTGGGGATATATGTCTGGGAATGCAGACTCCGGTGGCCATTTTTCTGTAGTCTTACTTTACTAGGATAGGTGAATAGGAAGCAAAGAGTAGAGGCAGAGTGGCAACATGGCAGCATGAGGGAGTCAGAGCAGCGATGCAGCAACACATGCCCCAGGATGCCGCAACATACATGTGTGGCAACACATGGGTTAGGAACCCATGCTCTGTAGGATCCAGAGGATTTCCTCTTAGGCAAGTATTTCCTTTAGGCTGCTTACACACAGGGACGTTACAGGCGCACGTTAGTGCAGCCTGTAACGCTCCCCCAACGCACAGCAATGTAACATAAGTGGGCTGTTCACACCGTTATATGCAACGCTGTACGTTCTCCCGAAAGTGCAGCATGCTACGGCGTTACAGCGGCTTAAGCCACGTTAGACTGTTTGCACATGCTCAGTCATGTTGGGGAGGAGCGGAGAGCGGCCAGGCACATGGCTAATTAATATTCACTGCACGTTGTGACGTGCAGTGTTTACTTCCTGGTGCGGCCGCTCTGTGCGGCGATTGGCCGGCGGGACCATGTGATGCCGCATGCGTCCAAGAGTACGCATCACGGACACCAGAGTGAGCTGCACAACGCGGCTCACTCTGACGTCCACATCGAAGAGCACCAGGCCTTGCGTTAGGTGCAAGTTATGCGACCTTAACGTAGCACCTAACGCAACGTCTTGGTGTGCAAGTAGCCTAAGACTATTACTGAGGCCTTTTACTTTTTTACTTCTAACAGGTCCTGCATTTTCTACAAAGCCTTGAGGCTGGTTTCACACCAGAATTCATCATCAGCGACGCAAAGCCCGGTGCACCGCCAAAACCAGGCCTTCAGGAAACAGGCCTTCAGGGATCATGCGCACCGCAACATCGCATCTGTGAATTTTAAAAACAATGCTTCGCCATAGACTAACATGACTTTTAGGGCGACGCAGATGGCTGCAACTCGATGCATGCCACAGGGTTAACGTAGTTTTGGACTTGCGTCAGAGATGCAGCAAAAACATCACTTCCGTTGCGCCGTAACATGAAAGTTTCCATAGACTTTAATTGCCCGGTGGTGGGGTGCGGTAAAAATACCACACCACCTCGGTGTGAAAGGGCCCTCACATTGCCCAAGGACATGCATATAGGTGCACTCGATGCTACATTGCTCATGGGTTATTTACGTTTTATTTTAACAGCGTTTCACTGTATATACAGTATATTTGGATATAGTGCTCCTTTCCAGTATGTAATGTACTTGTTCATAAACTTGTGGCCACCTATCACACCACTTTCTAAAGAGCCCAAATGCCGGTAATTATTTCTTGCTTTTGCACGTACTGCATTAGTGCTAAATGCGTGCATTAACAGTAAAAGTGAAGCATAATTTTCATTGACTGTATGCTTCATTGCACTTGATACAACACGAGCATACCATGCGGCGCTGCTGTCCTGATTTGTGGCATTGTGTTCCTGTTGTCACTGGGAATGCTTCGGGCCACTGTGAACGTGGCCTTATGGTGATACTTTCTAAATAAGCAATTATCTCCACTGCTGCTCATCCATTAAAAAGAAGGTGATGTGACTGATTATCAGTAAATATGTGAAGCTGTTCATAATTAATGATTTTCTTCCCTTATATGGTTTGAGTGGAAATGGACTGTAAGAACATAAAAAAAGCAGAATGTGCATTTACAGTGTGCTTAACCCCCCTGGTGTTACAATAAAAATCGCCAGGGGGCGGCAGAGCACTTTAATTGTTTTTTTTTTAAATCGTGTAGCTAGCCTAGCGCTAGCTACATGATAGCCGCTGTGCAGCGGCATCCCCCCTCCCCTTCCGATCGCCTTCGGCAATCAGAGCAAACAGGAAATCCCATTCAGAACGGGATTTCCTGTTTGGCTTACCCCGTCACCATGGCGATGATCGGGATGACGTCATGGCATCGGAGGGAGTCCCGATCCACCCCTTAGCACTGCCTGGTGGTGATTGGCCAGGCTGCGCAAGGTATCGGGGGGGGGGGGGTGGCGCGGCAGGTAGCGGCAAATCGGCACGAAGCGGTTGTCAGGAACCGGCCCGCGGCACGCCTGCGTATACGGTTCCCGACTGCGGGTTTGATCAGATTAAGCGGGGAACAGCCTTATTTAAGCTACAAACAAGGCTGGAACCCCTCAAACACTTCCCACTGCCACCACTAGCGTTGCTAGACACGTCCCCTCAGCTGTCGAGGGCTAAACACGCAATCTGCGGTTTCGTATTTGGGTCAGCTTTGCGCTTAGGCCGAATACAAGAACGCCACGCACCCACACACACACAGTACAGTTGTACAGTAACACAGCACAATCAGACAATGATTTGTAATGCAAGTTACACTGTCGTGCAGCAAAACCACTAACAGTCGTTCCGAACGATACTGTTAGACTTCCCACTCGGCTGTCGAGCGCAGAAGTGCCCCATACACACAATGCAATTACAATTTCATATGGTAGTGTTGCTCAAACATACAATTAGGCACGGACTTATACACAGCTGCACTGCAGTCTCCTCTAGGCTATGAGTGTTAGTTTAGTACAGCAGAAGTCAAGCTTATTAAATAACGATTTAATATTCCATAAAAACATAGAAAAATGCAGAAAATAATATATACAGAAGATGTACAAAAAACAAAGTAAAAAAGTTACAAAATAAAAGTTACAAAAATACACACGGATATTTGCGTAAAAATAAAAATGGGGATTTAAAACGTTACCAACTTGAAGGTCTAAACGTTGTCGGCAGGAGCATGCCGCTTGTTCGACCAGAAGTCGAGATCATCTCTAGCTATGCGCTATCTCCAAGAGAAGATACTTACTAGGTATCTGCCTCTGCTTTTTATACTCTGAAATGTCCCCTGGGGCATTTAATGTCCAGCCCCCAGGAACTAAGGGCTGGTGCACACCGAGCGGCTTTTTGGGCGTTTTCAGATCCGCTTGCGGCTGCGGATCTGCTTGGTCAATGTATCTCAATGGGGTGGTGCACACCAGAGCGGCAGGCGTTTTGCAGAAACGAAAAATGCCTGGGTGAGGCATTTTTTGGATTTCGGATGCGTTTCTGCCTCCAATGTTAAGTATAGGAAAAACGCAAAACGCCTGTAAAACCGCTTGATCAAGCGGATTTTGATGCGGATGCGTTTTTTTCAAGAATGCGCACTTCCTGGTCAAAGTGTGCTTCCTGTGTGGCAGATTTGCATGAGGGATTTTAGACTGCGCAGGAGGAAGATGGCAGCAAAGTGGTTTACCACAGAAAACCTGATAATTAAGATTGAAAACAGCCCAGAACTTTATGACAAGTCTTTGCCTGGATATAAAGATCACCAAAGGGCTCATGAAATCTGGAGCAACATTGCAAAAGATTTTCTTGGTGAAAAATGGAATACTTTGAGCCAAAAGGGCAAGGATTCTAAGAGTAAGTATATGTGTACAGAATTGTTGTATTTTATTGATTTCATGCAGCACTTTGCAGACAATATATCATCACCCCTCCACTAAATGAGTAATTAAACAATTAGAAATGTCATTATCACAGGTCTCTGGCAAAGCTGTTCTCTCTATAGCCATCTCTCCTTATAAACAGCAGGTACATGTGTGTGTATGTACTCACATGTATTATTAGGGCGCTATTTGCCACTTTAGAGTGTCATGAATGATATAGACATACAACACGGTTTCAAGAATGTTTATTTGCACAATAATACTGATCTCGTCATGTAAGTAAATAGCAGCCTGCAGGTTTTTTAGTTCTTACAGTTATGGCACAAAATAATCAGCTAATTTGTCTCTGTTGCGAATGGCAGAAATGGGACCACGTAAAGTAGCTGGGGGTAAAGTGACAAGAGCACTGTTTGAAAGATCCCCCTCTTCCTCCTCTATGGTCATGCTATCTAGTGTTCTCACATAATTATGCAAAATACATGTTGCCTTCACCACTATTATAGCATACTTTGGTTGCATTTTTATAGCAGTGTGATAAATGCGCCATTTGTTTGCCAGAATTCCAAATGCACATTCTACTACTTGTCTGGCTTTGGTCAGGCGGTTATTAAAGACTACTTTTTTTATGAGTCATATCTCTCTGTGCATACGGTCTCATAACATGCTCAGACAGTGCAAAGGCCTCATCAGCCACAAACACACAGGGGTAAGGTGGTTCTACAGTGTCAGGCCAGGGGCGTGGTGGTGGTAAAGTCATCTGGCCTGTGCGAAGCTTCACGCCAAATCGACTGTGCTGGAAGACTGAGGAATCATGGGAACTTCCGTAAGCCCCAACATCCACATAGATAAATTTCAAATTAGGATCCACAACAGCCATGAGCACTAGTGAAAAGAATTTTTTATAATTGTAATAGAGACTGCCAGTGAATGCAGGCATAACCAGTCTGACATGTTTCCCATCCACTGCTCCAAGGCAGTTAGGGAAATCATGTTTCTCCCAAAAAAGCTGCATGTTAGCCTCCCACATAGGTACGTCAGGAGTTGGCATAAATTCCGGTTGAAGTACTTTCCAGATCAATTTGCAGGTGTCCAAAACTAAGTATCGGATTGTACTTCTTCCCATGAGGAATTGGTAGTGAAGTGCTGCATATGAATGCCCTGTTGCCAGAAATCTGCAAAAGAAAAGAAATAACATGTATGTTTATTTTTATTCCTAGTTGCCCTCCTGCGGACAAGATGGAAGTCGGTCAGAGACAGTTACAAAAAGGAGATTGAAAAGCAATACCATGAATCCAAAAGTGGGTCTGGAAGTTCGCAGCGAACAAAATATAAATATTGTGGCATATTAGAATTTCTAAAAAAACATCATGAACCGGCTGAGTAAGTATGGCGTAAATGTTAACCTATTGCAATGTTTGTCAACTTCGCCAATAGAACAGTGAAGGAAGGAGTAGGCCCACAATGCAATTCAGTAGTGTGGAACGAATAATCTGCCATCACTCTACCAAATATATTGGGGGACGTAGCTTAATGTAAGGATGGCATAGGTCCAGTTTAAAATGATTACATGACAGGAATGTGGACTGTTCGTTACCCAACATAACAGTTGCCTGACAGTGCTGGTTATATGTTTGGCTGCAGTAGTGTCTGCATCACACATCTGTAACACACATCTACCAAAATCAGTGCTAGTTTACTCAGGCCAGTTTTGCTCTATGCTTGCTCAGGGGCTGTGCCTAAAAGCTATGTACACAAATAATGGGAAAAATAGACAGGCTACTGCTATTGTTTTGCAATGAAAGATGCATCGCATTGTGCCCATATATTTGCTGTGACATCCATGGTCACTATTCCATGAACTAAAGTTGTGCTTTCCCCTTTCCAAAGGACTGAAGATAGCCTACCACCAGATCCTGAGGAGGACGATGTAGAGGTGCCACCTACCACCACCAGTGATGTGGAAGTTGAAGAAGACACTACACAGGATGTTGACACTGCTACAGTGGAAGACAGTGACTCTACTACCCCAGATCACACACCACACAGCCCAGCGAGTAGTCGGACACGCACAACTGTCAGGTCTAGTAGAGGTGTGAGGGTAGCTACACAAGGCAGGAGAATAGGAAGAGGTATGAGCAGGGCTGAATACGACCAGAAGCTGATTAGTTCAATAGAAAAGGCTGTTGATCATATGGAGAAGCGAGAGGATGAAATGAAACAACTTAAAGAGCCATGCACACAGTATCTTTTAAGTTTGGTGCCACTATTACAAAAAGTGCCTCCTGATAAGCAATGGGCAGCCAGACATGCCATCTCTGAGACCCTGGGGAGATTCTTACTACCTGAGACCCGTGCAGATGACAATGTGCACAACTACTTGCAGCAACCACACCTGCCTGCTTCCAGCCAACAATATAATGCACACCCACAACTCTCTTACCATATGCAACGCATTTATGACCCACCCCACTACCCACCAATGCATATGCATAACATGCCATATGGTCAACAGCCTCATTACTCTATGCCTCCACCTCAGCGCCCTGATCAAGGTATGCGATTTCAAACATCATCTATGCACAGTGACTCTACAGTGTACACTGATTTAACATCGCACAGCCAGCCTCATACAAATGCTGAATCAGGTACACATGCTTACAATCAGGGCCCTGGTAGTATGTGTGATTTGCTATCACAACATGACTAGTTTTTTGTAGTTTTACATTTTATTTTATTGTTCAATGCTCAGATTTGGATCTTAGTTTACATTACCTCAATGTTATGAGGAGTCGCTCAGTTGGTGTGATTGCTAGGCGAAAGTTAGTGTCTTGTCGGCGAAGGGCATCCTTCAGTTTGGCTAAAAGGCCATCAAAACTAGGAAAAAAGAGCATGCTTATCTTTAGATCTACTGTTGTTTGTTGCAGAAACATTTTTCATTTGTGACATATTACTTTTGCTGCTGAAAGCAAAGTATGGACAACACATGTCCAAAATATTCTTTGCACAGAAGAACAAAACATTAAAACGAAAGATTTTGTTCAAACATTGCTTCATTACTGTGTCCCATATGCTGATTGTTGCCATATACTTAATGAAGTATGCACCAGGAGTATGTAAGGTCATAATATACTCCAAATGTTTTGGGTAAACTATGGATATATAATATAGTAGTTACTCCTATAGAAAAATTAGATGGAGGCCTTAGGCATTGAATACATAACACACCAGGATCAAGTATCACAGTTATTTGGTTAGCTTATGTATACAGCGGATTGATTATTGTGTTGTTTTTCTGTTTACAGTCAAACACAGTTAACTAAGGGCCAAAAAGTGCTTACAATTTCATTCCTCCCCAAAATACTTAGCCCCATTATAAAAATAAGTGACAAGTATTCTTACCTGGACAGAGACATGCGGGTGTAGCCAAAAAACTTTTCTGGATGGTGCCTCAAATCTCTATATAGGGTCCTAAATTGACCCTTCCGGCGCCGCTCTTGTAGCATGGGATGCACCCAGTATCTCCGTGTCCTTGGCCTACGTCTCATATATGCTGCTACACAGAGCAATAACAGCACATCAGGAAACATTTTCAAAAACAAGTCACTCTTCTCTCCAAACCACAGTGTCACCTCTCCTGAACTAACCCACAATGTTGTTAAGGACCCCACCCTTTTTATATTGGGTTTTTTACTTCAATTGCTCAATGTGCTTCACATGTGTCATCAATATATCGCACTTTAACCCTTTGTTTAAGGTCTTTCTACCTCTTTTCCTGAAAAACGCAAAACGCAAAACGCTTCCAAAAACGCTTGCAAAAACGCACGCAAAAAACGCAAAACGCCCCCAAAACGCCCCAAAACCGCGCTATCAAAATGACAATAAGCGGTTCAAAAAACGCTAGCGTTTTGCGGATCTGCTTGCGGTTTTTGGTGTGCACCAGCCCTAATGCAGTTTCCTCGTTTGTGACATCACCGAACGCATGTCATAATCTTTCCTGTGATATGCAAGCTTCAAAGGGTTCCTGTTTTAGCTTCTTGAAGGTTGCAGAATTCAATAGGTAAGATTGTATCCTACCAGACATCAAAAGGCTTCCTCCACATTATTTCCTTTGTTAAAGTGTATTTTAGCACATACATGAAAAGATTGCATTCTGGTTACAGGTAGCAGTTTGCCTGTAATTGCCTGTAGGCAGACGCAGACAATCACACCTGGGGCAGCAGATCAAAGTGACTGCTAGTGGCCTAATGAGCCGCTTCCTTGCCTATTGAAGGTGACTGGTAACGAGGTTCCCTTTTGTCTGTCTATTGACACCCACACAATCACATTAACAGTCCATGAAGCTAGCTGCCAATACCTTCAAGCCATACTGGCTGACATCCACCTCTGAAAGATATACAGCAGACATAAAAATGATAGAATATGTTTATGTATTCCTAACATCATCAGCACCCTAATATATCACCACAGCGGCGGCTATCGGTTTGTACACGCAGCTAGCAAAGTGCTAGCTGCGTGTAACAAAAAAAAAAATTATGCAAATCGGCCCACCAGGGCCTGAGAAATCCTCTGCGGTGGCTTACCGCCAGCGAGGTTAAAGAAACCCTAAGGGACATGAGACATGATGAGATAGACATGTGTATGAACAGTTCCTAGCACACAATTATTCTGCAATACTTTTCTTATTTTTCTGCCTGGAAGAGTTAATATTCAGCTACGCAACTTTTTCTCCAGTCGGGACCCAGTCAGACTGCTGATAAGGAATTACAGCCATAAAATACTTTGCTCTAGGAAGCCCAGATCTCTGCCAGGAGATGATAGATAAAAAGGTCAATAATTCATATATTTGAGCACTCTGAGACACAGAGACAGACAAAATATGCTTTTTTTTTTAAAGATTTTAAACATAATATAAAATTGTGGGATTCTAAAAGTCATTTTTAGGATCAGGAGGGTGGATATAATTGTTTATTTTGTCATTTTGTCTTCGCTTAAAGGACAACTGAAGTGAAAGATATGGAGGCTGTCATATTTATTTCCTTTTAAACAGTACCAGTTACCTGGCAGCCCTGCTGGCCTATTTCACTGCAGTAGTGTCTGCATAACACCAGAAACAAGCATGCAGAAAATCTTGTCAGATCTGACAAAAATGTCAGAACCATCTGATCTTTCTATTCTTGTTCAGGGTCTATAGCTGAAGGTATTAGAAGAAGAGGATCAGCAGAATTTCCATGCAACTGGTATTGCTTAAAATCAAATAAATATGGCTGCCTCCATATCCCTTGTACTGCAATAGAGAACCTGAACTGAAAATTAAAAGTCAAAATAAACATAAACATGTCATACTTACCTCCTGTGTAGTTTACTCATCAATCTCTCCTTCTCTCATGCGTCCTGTTTGTCCACAAATATCTGTGGAATTCTCTGTCCACCATTTTGAAAATGGCCATTACCCCATAACAGCTTCCTGGTCAAGACACTGTTAACCTGCGGAGCGGTCTGGACGAGCTCAGCTCGTCTAACACCGCCAGAGGCTGCCGCTCAGGCCCTGCTGGGCCGATTTTCGTCAAATAAAAAGCAGCACACGCAGCCGGCACTTTGCCAGCCGCGTGTGCTGCCTGATCGCCGCTGCTCTGCGGCGATCCGCCGCGAGCAGCGGCGAAAGAGGGTCCCCCCAGCCGCCTGAGCCCAGCGTAGCCGGAACAAAAAGTTCCGGCCAGCGCTAAGGGCTGTATCGGAGGCGGCTGACGTCGATGACGTCACTCCGCTCGTCGCTATGGCGACGATGTAAGCAAAACAAGGAAGGCCGCTCATTGCGGCCTTCCTTGTTTATTCTGGGCGCCGGAGGCGATCGGAAGAACGCCTCCGGAGCGCCCTCTAGTGGGCTTTCATGCAGCCAACTTTCAGTTGGCTGCATGAAATAGTTTTTTTAATTTAAAAAAAAACCCTCCCGCAGCCACCCTGGCGATTTAATCAGAACGCCAGGGTGGTTAAACGAATATTGCCCACTTGAGCCATAGGGAAACATGGACATTAGCTTGTACATTCAGGTGTAACTGACAGCTGCTGATATATAACTGACAGCTGCTGATATATAACTGACAGCAACTGTTATATTTAAGTTCTGACAAAATATTGTCAGAACTGGATGGATCACTGTAAGAAGAAAATGGTGAATTTCTGAGAGGAACTGATGGTGAGGTAAGTAATATTCATTTGCAGCTACATCATGTTTATTTTCAATAATTTTACTCAGTACAGGTTGCCTTTAAGGTTCAGTCATAAAAAGCAACTGCCATTTACTGGAATCTCATTCCAGTTCCTTTTAAGAACACATTCAAACATTCAAAGTTATGTTTTTTTTAATTCCTTAATATTTGTCTATAGATGGTGGGGCAGTAGTTTTGGTAGAGATGTTCCACTAATGTGTTGCTCCCAGGTACCATAGTTTGTCCAGCTTTATTCATAAAGTTCCAAAGATGTAAAGCATAAGAACTATTGAATGTTGGCAATCTTTCCCACACTTGAAAATATTTTCTCCATGATTTATATGGGATGGGGTAGAAGCGCTGAGGGTGAAAATAGGAGATGTTTGCACACATTACATCGTCTGTGCAATTAAATGTAGGCATTCCACACCATCTAGTCACAACACGTGTGAATACTCCAGGGCCTTGGTGACCCCATATTTCTCCTCTGTAATTCTCAACAAAATTTTCCATAAATTGCCATGTTAAACTGTGATGTGGTGAGAGACCAAAAACACTGCTGCTGGTAGTCCCTTGAGATTGTGCTGCCAAAAAATGATCATTGGGTATTTGAGAAATTGAAATGACATCAGTATCCATGTAAATTCCACCATATTTCCAAATCATGGCAAACCTGCATGCATCCGAGCTAACGTGGGTCCAATATTGTTCCCGGCTTTGGTCTACCTAGCAATACCAAAACAAACAGTTGTTTATGACACTATAGCTTTAAGCATACCTGAAGTGACATGAGATAAACATTACATAGGTACATATAGTACTAGTCCTACTAAGAAATTGTCTGAAGACTGTTTTCCTGCACAATACATTTTAAAAAACTAGCTCTGTTATATATGCAAATCAGTCAAATAGAAAGTCAAGTTTAGACACTTATCTAGCTAAAAGTCCCAGCTACTTTCCAGTAGCCGATTTTTTTCACAAGTGCTCCAGGATGGCACCTCATGAGATCCCGATTGGTCTGCCCTTATGGAAACATCTGTTAAATTTATAATGACATGACCTGTATGACTCCTCCTTCCCTAGTTTTTACAAGAGAAAATCCCACCCCGACACTCCAGTGTACAAATATAAATTCAACATACTAAAGCATAAGGTAGAGAACTACGGCAACCATTCTGGAGGACTTGCAGAAATGTGGATACTGGTGAACAGCTGGCACCACCACCCATTGTCCTCCAGGAACGTCAAGCTGGCTGCACTCCAAGTGCGCTTCAGGTACTGTTGGCTCTGTTCTGGCTAACACTTGGTTTATTGCCTATCAAAGAGGTTATACTCCCGATCCGGATTTCGGCCAGCAGCCTTCATCAAGGGATCCCCTCCCCTGATGAAGGCTGCTGGCGAAATGCGGATCGGGAGTATAACCTTTTTGATATGCAATAAGCCAAGAGTTTGCCAGAACAGAGTAGACAGTACCTGGAACGTAGACGGCTTCACATCATTTCCGGTAAACACAGAGGGAGAAGGACTCAGTGTCCCCTGCATGAGTTTCACATTAGGACTTAGCGCGGAGTCACTGCCAGCCAGGACTCCTGAATACCATCTTATGGATTTATACCCACACTTCGGAAGCCTGCTCCAGTTTCACGCTAAATGCAGGTACTGTTTTTAAATTTTGGATTCCGTGGCCGACTATCACTCATTGTGGGGAGTTCAGCCATCACAATTGGAGCCCCAGGTGCTCCAGTGTTTTACTGTTGACTCTCCTATGTTGGGGCTTGAAGACTGGCCCTGAGTTCAACCTAGGCTGCTCTTGTTGTCCATTAGTGCGCTAGTGCTTTGTTTTGCATTACCTTGTCCTCCAAGAAAGCTCCTCCTGAGACCAGCAATAAAATTGACCTTGCCCAAAAGATTGGTGCTGGCATGTCAGAAGTTTCACCCGGTAATGACTTACAAAAGTTGTATGTCAAGAGTCAAGACCATGTTGCTGCCTTGCTAATCTGATCCAAAGAGGCGCCAGACTTTTTATGATCTATCAGTGTGTGACCAAGAGTGATGGGGTAAACAAATTGAAAAATTGGGAAGGGAGAGGAGGAATCCAATTTTATACTTCAAAAAGTAATGTCATTTTTCATTTAAACAGGGGTTTCCATAAGGGGAGAAAACATTGCGGAAGGGTGTCACAGTCCTGTAGAGTAGCGTTACATTTTACCTGCTCCTGGAGGTGATATGGGTCCTCTTAACTTCCTGTTTAGTTTGCAAGTGCTGTGTAGCCAGCCAATGAATATGTGGCTTCCTCCCCTGCCAAATGACATGGGACTGAAGCTGCATGGCAATTGGCTGGCTGCATGCCACTTGCAAACTGAACAGGAAGTGAAGAGGTTCATGTATCATTGACATGAACAGGTAAAGTACAATGCTTCACTCTGCACATACGGGACCAGGCCCCCCTATCTTCTGGCCAAACCACTCCCTCCTCTGTAATGGAGGTCGGGATGGCACCAGACCTTTGCCGGAGAGCCTGGCCCAATGTAGTTACACCCTTGGACATATTTAAACCAAATAGTATGCACGTATTATAGTAGTAAGATGTGGTCAGAGTAGAAGGCAGGTAACATACTGCAATCAAATCAAAAGAAAAAAAGATGAGTGAAAACCTTAGTCAAATTCTTTATGGATAAACATTCCTTGGTTCAATATGAACTATGGATTTGTAACTAGTGATAGACACATCACAAAAGCCAAAAGCACATTCGCAACATTTTACCGCAGAAATTCATGTTTGCAGTGACCTCATTGAATTTAATGCCAGGCCAACTTCAGGGCATATTTGCAGCCACAATTTATTTTAAAAAGGTGTTACAACAGTCCAAAAACCCAGGTAGTAGCATGGCAGAGGAGGATCAATGCCAAAATGTAACCCCCTAAAATACATATTTAATGTAGAGGCTTTTTAAATGTTTTTTTTAAAAGAGATGTCAGTAGCGCCAACTTTAACAGTTAATAGCAAAACCCCCATGCAGTCAGAGGTAAAAATGGTGCCCCATTCACTTACATTATCAAATCTTTATCGTTTTAAATGTTAAAAAATGGCGCAGACCTTGAACATACTTTATCATTTTAAATCCTGCTTTTTTTGTCCTGACTGAACGTTATTTATTGTCTTAAGCCCTGCTTTGCAGCCATTTGGAAAATGTCTGCCCGCCGACTTTAACGTTTAATAGCAAAGCCCCCTTAAAAGCTAGAAACACCAAAATTGCTGGGAATGTTAAAAGACCTTATACTTTGAGAAAATTGATTTTAAAGTTTCAAAGGAAAAAGTTATATTTAAATGTATAAATGACACTTAGTGAAACAATTCCCGCCGACTTTAGCAGTTAAAAAGCAAAGGCCCCTTACATCCTAGCAACACCAAATTTGCAGGACAAGTTAAAAAGGTAGTGGGAAACAAGGTTTAATTTTTTTTTTACAAAATTGTATATTGAATTTTAAAAGAGGCAATGGGGAAGCCTGGGGGCCTCATCAGACCCTGGGGCCCTGGGACAATTGCCCCCTTTGCCTTTATTGCAGCACCGGCCCTGTGCCACCCCCCCCCCCCTCCAAAAAAAAGTGTTGGCCCATAAAAAACATGAAGTGCTGTGTAAATACATCATTGTAATATGGTAGGCCATTTAACAATGGCTATGGTAAGATTAGATTGTGAGCTCTTCTGAGGACAGTCAGTAATTGACTTTGTACTCTGTAAAGTGCTGCAGAAGATATCAGGGCTATATAAATACATAATAATATGGCAGGACATTAGGCCATGACTATGGCAGGTATTAGACTAAGATTTTCTGGTTTTGGTGTCGAATTCCTAATCTCTGAAGTTCAGACAGGAACCAGGAGCCAGTTAAATGTATGTCACTCACTCAGAAGGGAGGGCCCCAGTCACTGCAGGGGCCCCATACTCCTGTAATGGGTGGTATCCCACTGATGGCGGCCCTGGGTATGCTAAGGAGAACAGTGGCAATAAGGGTGAAAAATCTTTCAAAGAGACCTTGGAGTTTGAGAAAATTGATTTTAATGTTACAATAAGAAAAGTTTTGAAATGCGGCTAAATTACAGATAATGCATCGGTAGTGTACATTTACATATATCAAAAGAAAGAACAGTGAATTTCATCCCAGGGTTTCCACATTGTCAGTTTGAAGTGTGTAATGACCACCTGGAAACCCAGTGGAACTGGCAAAGTTTTAGCCAGGGATTGCTGTACAGTTGCAATATTACTATATAAAGGATCCCTGGCAAATTTAGTTGGCTTGGGAAAAAAAAAAAAAAAAAAGGGTCTCTTTAAAGCGGAATGTAACCCAGAATTTCTTATTTGCTCAAAAAGATTATTTCCAGCATATAATATACTAACACAATGATTTTTTTTTTTAGTAAAACAGAATTCAAAGGGTTTCATCACAGGGCTGACTCTTCTGCAGGGAGAACCTGCATCCACTGCTTATCTTATCTTGTGTACACATTCTTTACTTGATACATTTATGTAAACATTCTCTGGCTATGCAGGACTTCAAGCCTGCATGGATGCACTCATCAGCTGAACTGCCAGAACGCAGAGCCTAAACAGCATCGTGATCTGCAGCCTGAGCTAAATCAACTCACATGGTCCATGGCAAAGCCTCCCCCCTCCCCCAGAGCCCTTGCCCAAACCATGGACAAGGGGCTCGCCCCACCTCCAGTGTCTAGGAGGAGCGTGGAGGTAACTACCCCCTATGCCTGTAGGTGTAGGTTCATGGCGGCATCTGGGGGTCCCCTTCATCATGGGTACCCCCAGATGCTTGCTCCTCCCCAAGAGTTAAAAGGTTATAAAAATACAACCTATTCTGGTTGAACTTGATGGAGGTCTTTTTTTTCAACCCAAATAACTATGTAGCGGAAAAAAAAAAATTATCGTAGTGTTCTTAATAAACCATAAATAAATACTTACCTTTGGTTACTCCAACAGTATCCTCTGAAACATCCCAAGCCATATCCTTTTTCTACAGATGAATGACAGATAATGCTGCACATATCGATCCCTAATGCAATGAACAGTGCTGCACAGGTCGGTCCCATTCTCAACCCAGCTTTATACTAAATATAGTAAGACAAAGACAAACACTTATATTGCGCTTTTCGCCTGGCAGACTCAAAGCGCCAGAGCTGCAGCAACTATGCTTAAAAACAAGAAGAGAATCGAGAGCCCAATATGGTGCAGTATTGTCAGGTAAAATGAAGAGTTCAATACAATTTTATGTACAGAGGCGCCAGAGTAGAGTAAAACGTTTTAAAAAACGCTTAAAAGGAGAGGGGGATGTTAAGGTGGACTTACCTCCCTCTTACAAAAAAGAAAACTCACTTGAGTCTCAATAAAATAGAATTGTCAAGTAATTTATTCAACTCCACAAATGCAACGCGTTTCGCGGGCGTGACCCCGCTTCTTCAGGCAAAAATGGGAGCACAACTCAGTGGGTCAAGCAATAAGTTTGAGCGCCTCTAGGACACTCTATAGGCAGTAGCAGCGTTAGGGAGACTTGCCCAAGGTCTCCTTACTGAATAGGTGCTGGCTTACTGAACAGGCAGAGATGAGATTCTAACCCTTGTCTCCTGTGTCAGAGGCAGTTCCCTTAACCATTACACTATCCAGCCACAAGCCCAAGAGCATCTTTAAAATTTTCCAATGCTCCCAAGTGGCTATTTAACAAACCAGTTGGAATCCTCTACAATTTGTTTTAAGCTTTGTCACTTTTAAATAGGGATGATCACAGATATGCAAATTCTTATGCAAAAAAAAATGCAGCTTGAAAATGGACCAATTTAACCTATTTTGGTTCCTGGACGTAGAAACCATGCTCGCTCCCGGCCCGCGGTTCATTAGCCAGGCAATCAGTGTATTGGGCTATGGTGCCCGATCACTGATTCCTCTCCCCCGCTGAAAAAGCGACAGCTTCTCTCGGAAGCTTCGCTTTTTCTGGCTGTAACGTACCCCATACGTCGCTTTAAGCGTGTGTTACGCTTAGAGTGGCGTCATGTAAACAAACTCATGGCCGCCATCTTGTGGCCAAAAAGTAAAACTACAACTAAAAGTAAAAAAAATTAAATTCAAACACACATTTACATTATAAATCACAGGTTTACATCCCACCCTCCCAAAACTACCCAAATAAAATGTTTAATATTATGAAGAAAAAAAAAGGTAAATATTTACATAAGGGTCTAAACTTTTTAAATATCAAAGTAAAGATGAAATACTTCTATTTTTTTTATTTTAAACTTGTAAATAGCGATAGATGCAAAACGGAAAAAAATGCACCTTTATTTCCAAATAAAATATTGTCGCCATACATTGTGATAGGGACATAGTTTTAACGGTGTAATAACCGGGACATATGGGCAAATACAATACGTGAGTTTTAAATATGGAGGCATGTATTTTAAAACTATAATGGCTGAAAACTAAGAAATAATGATTTTTTTTCCCGTGTTTTTCTTATTCTTCCTGTTAAAATACATTTACAGTAAAGTGGCTCTTAGCAAAATGTACCCCCCAAAGAAAGCCTAATTGGTGGCGGAAGAAACAAGATATAGATCAGTTCATTGTGATAAGTAGTGATAAAGTTATAGGCTAATGAATGGAAGGTGAACATTTCTCAAGTGAAAACGACGGAACGTGAATGGGTTAAACATGGGCTTAAACTGATTGGTCCATTTTCAAACCGCATACAAATTTTGTAACAATTTACATCTCATTCATCATCCCTACTATTAAAGCACACCTGAAAAAAAGTGTATGGAGGCCGAGCAAGTGGACACTACATATTACGGGCGGAGCCCTTCCCCAGGTGTGCCATGTCCTTTGTTTATGGCTCTAATACTATTAGCCATAGCCCCTGAACAAGCATGTTTGCCTTGTCCCATTCTCAGCAGCATATAATGGCACTTTGGGATGTTACTCAATCAATGCATCTCCACTGTTTGTGAACTTTTTAAATTGTAATTAGGGTTGAAGTCTTGGAAACGTAATGGTTCCGAGTTCTAATTTTTCAGAATTCAGCTGTTCCGTGTATTGGAAATTGCTCTGTTCTGTTGCCTGCGGAACAACGAATTTTGACAAATTCGGAAGCCAGCTGTTCCGATTGTCCCTAATTGTAATGTTGCATAGATTTTGAATAGTGCAGACTTCAAGGTATTTATGCTTGAGGGCCTTTTCATATTCGTGCTGTGTAGTATTTTTTTTTTTTTAACAGTTGAAGTTTATTGCATTTTTTTTTAAAGGTGAACACAGAGATAGATACAGTGCAGACTGTAATTTGTACATTCAAAGATATAACTACATATTGTTGCATTGAAAGCAGTGTGACTTGATATATCAACGAACTGATTTATAGTATACCTTCATTTGCATATCAAATATTTATCTACTGATAACAGCACTGCTCTGCAAGGAGGAAAATTGAAGCTAGAGGTGAGTGTTGAGTACCCACCGAAGAGAATAAGAAGAAAGGAAAGAAAAGAGAGAAAGAGTAGTCCGCCCCCGGCCCGCGACCCCACCACATCCCTAGTCTAGGATTGAAATAAATTTCTCATTTGTTGGATCTAGGATTCTGCTCTCCCAAATACCCCATATTTTATCGAATTTCTTAGGACTTTTTCTGTTTAAGTATGTAACCCTGTATAGAGGTAAGGCATTATTAATAGTTTTGGCCCACATACCTAGTGTGGGCGTAGACTGTTTCCTCCACAGTTTTAATATCTCCTTTCTAGCATAAAAGCAAAGCAATCTTACCAGATTTTGTCTGTGAGTTGAAAGATTAGGTTTATCCAGTTTCCCGAGTAGGAGCATTCCCATATCTAGTGGAAAAGAGGTTTGTAGTAATGTATTGATTATGGTAAGGACATTTTCCCAGAATGGGATAATTTTAGGACATGACCAGAAAATGTGTGTGAAGCTACCCACCCCCACCAAGCATCTCCAGCAGACATCTGAGTTAGCGCTGCTCATTCTGTGGAGTCTTTCAGGAGTGAGGTATACTCTATGCAGAAATTTGGTTTGAATAAGTTGATCATTAGCTGCAACTACTGTGGTAGGGAATTCTGCCAGAATTGAGTCCCAATCTTTGATAGTCAAAGTAGGTATATCAGCTGACCATTTTTGAAAGCCTTTGTGTAGTCTTGGATGATTACAGTTAAGGAGCTCAGTGTAGATAGCAGAGAGAGTTTTGGGAAGATCCTTAGTCATAAGAAGTTGTTCAAGTCTGTCGGTAGTCAGGTCTGGAGGTCTAGAGCCAAATTGTGACCTATGGGCGTGACGTAGTTGCAGATATCTGAACAAGTGCTTGTTAGGTAGGTTGTGCTGCACCTTCAGCTCTTGAAATGTGTTTAAAGAGTTGTCATGTTGAATATGGGATATATTTTTGATACCATATTTTGCCCAAGCAATTGGATCGGGGATAGTGGCAAAGTGTTTGAGGTTTGGATTTCCCCATAGCGGCGTATAAGGGGAGATATTGTTAGGTTTTGTAATATTAGTTCTAGCCGTAACCCAGGCCTTCCAGGTCGCTGCCATAGCCACTGTAGTTTGAGGGTTGGCCTTGGGTCCTCTGTATGGGAGATTGGTGAGTTGCTCGTAGGAGCCCAACACCGCTGCCTCAGCATTCACTGCCGGATTCGATTCATCTTGTGAAAACCACCAACGTATAGTAACTAGCACTGAAGCCCAGTAATATTTTTGGAAATGTGGAAGTGCAAGACCTCCCCTGCATTTGGCAAGCTGTAAAAGGTCTAAAGCAAGTCGCGGTTGTTTGCCTGCCCATACGAAGGATAAAATTATTCTATCTATTCGTTTAAATAATGAGGTTGGGAGCCACACTGGGCACTGTCTAAACACATAAGTAAATTTGGGTAGGAAGACCATCTTGAGCAGGTTTATTCTGCCTATCAGATTGAGTGGAAGCCTATTCCAAGTGTTGCATTTGTTCTCAAGCTGCTGTATAATGGGGTCTACGTTAAGTATCCGATATTTGTGGATGTCTTTAGTGATCTGAATACCTAGATATTTAAATTGGTTTACTACCAGGAGGGGAGTAGTCATGGGAGATGTTAACTGGGATATGTCATCTAATGGGAATAGTATCGATTTACTCCAATTGATCCTGATTCCCGACAGCGTCCCAAATTCCTCAAAAAGGCGAAGGGCTGAGTCTAGTGAGGAGAGAGGGTCGTTAAGGTACAGAAGGACATCATCCGCGTATAGGGATATTTTTTCGTGCAGTTTTCCTAACAATAGTCCCTTCACTAAAGGAGATTGGCGGATGCGAGCAGCAATTGGCTCCATTGCTATTGCAAACAGACTAGGTGACAGTGGGCATCCTTGTCTAGTGCCTCTTTCTGATCAAAAAACTGTGAAATCACATTTCCTGTACGAATTTTAGCTCTGGGGGAGTCAGAGCATCTGGACCCACTTTATAAAATTGATTCCAAACCCAAATTTACTCATGGTAGCCCAAAGGTACTGCCATTCCACTGAATCGAAAGCCTTTTCGGCATCTAATGAGGCCACCACCCGTTGTCCTGTGTTTACATGCGAGGCAGCGATGTTGGTGAGCAGTCTACGTAAGTTGATATCTGTGCCTTTACCAGGCATAAAACCGGATTGGTCAAAGTGTATTATTTTACGTATGCATAGGTTTAGTCTAGTGGCCAATACTTTCGCAAGGATTTTAACATCCGTGTTCAGGAGGGATATGGGTCGGTATGAAGCACATCTTGTGGGGTCTTTACCCGGTTTAGGGAGCACAATTATTAATGCCTCTGACATGGAAGGAGGGAGAGAGCCACTGTCAAAGGACTGTTGAAAAGTGGTTTTCAGTTTGGGGGCTAACAGTGTGGAATACTGTTTATAAAATTCGGCAGGGAGCCCGTCTAAACCCGGGGTCTTACCTGTCTGCATATCTGCGATCGCATCTATTATTTCATTGACCGTGATTGGGGCATCAAGTGCCTCCTTGTCTTCCAGAGGGAGGGTCGGCAGATTAAGGTCTGTCAGGTAGTGCACAAGGTCCGCGTCGCTCTTTTTGACCTTACTAGTATATAGGTCAGAGTAAAAGCGAAAGAAAATCTCATTAATTTCCCCGGGGTCAGTGGTGAGATTATGGGTTTCATCCAGCAGTCGGGGTATAGTGGTGTTAAGCTGAGCATCTCTAGACAGCCAGGACAGCAGCCTCCCAGTTCTATCTCCCTGTTCAAATATCCTTTGTTTTTGCTCAAGGAGACTCTTTTTCGTGGAATCCACTCGGTATAATTCCAACTGTGATAAAGCTAGCTGCCATTGAGTGTATGTGTCAGCATTCTTTGTGTTAGTATAGTCTATTTCTAGATCCGCAGCAGCCTTCTCTTTCCACTGTACATATGCTTTAGTTTGATCTCTGGCGAATTTAATAGCCCCCATATATTGCCCCCTTATAACAGCTTTGCTCGCATCCCACACCCATTGCTGAGAAGTAGATTTTGAGTTTACCTCCCAATATAATTTAATTTGGCGTTTGATAATATCATCTATTGTGGGATCTACAATCCATTGCTTGGATAATCTCCAGACTCTGTCCTTTGGTTTAGGTCCTAATAATAAGTTTAGTTCCAATGGAGCATGGTCGGAAATCCCTCTAGCTAAAAATTGAGAGGCTTTAATTAGCGGGAGGGCAGCCTGGGAAGCTAAAGCCATGTCTATCCTAGAGAGGGAGCCATAGGAGGCGGAGTGACAAGAAAATGCCCTTGTTGTAGGATGTTTCCATCTCCATAGATCTACTAGAGAGTATGCCTCCAGCCATTTGCTAAATTCCAACGTATCTCTATTGTTACGGTGAAGGCGGTCAGAGTTGGGGTCATGCACAAGGTTAAAGTCACCGCATATTATGAGTTTCTGGGATGGCATCTGTGCAACGATAGAGATAATTTTGTCTAGTATAGTAATATCAGCCGGAGGAGGTAAGTAAACGTTTGCTAGAATCAGCTCTTCCTGATTGACCGTGGCCCGTATGATAATGTATCTGCCACCCGAATCTATTTTAATTTCGTGTAGGCAGAAGGGTAGATTTTTTCTAATAAGTATTGCGACACCTCTAGAGTATGAGGAGTATGTTGCGTGATATGCATGGGCCACCCAGGGCTTTTTGAGTGCTAAAATCCTCCCTCCCACAAGATGTGTTTCCTGCAGACAGCAGATGTGGGGTGCATGGTGCTTAATAAAGTCAGTGACTAAGGTACGCTTAAATTTGGAGCCTAGGCCTCTTACGTTCCAGGAAAGAATATTAACAGACGACATTGAGGTTAGGTGAAATATGCATAACAGTGTTTCAAAGTATCAGGGAGATTTCCTGTCCATATAATGGAGCTAGGTGCCAGACTCCCATTAGCATTTAGTGAAAAGGACATGAAGGAGCCCGAGCCGGAGGCAGAAAATACAGGAAAGCAAGAAGAAGAGGTTACGGAAAGACAGTACATACATAACCATTGTAAGTACAGAACATATTCCCCAAACCCAAAAACCCCCCACCCTACATCCTGCGAGTGAACCATGAACCTCGGGACGTCTTGTATCCCTAAACCTTAAACTTGTCTTTATAAAACAAAGAACCTACAGCCCAAAATTAGGGCTGGCTTGTAACCAAAAATTAAAAATTAACCCTACCCCAGGTTACGGTCTGGCCTGGGGAAGGAGAGAAAA
This sequence comes from Hyperolius riggenbachi, assembly GCF_040937935.1. Taxonomy (NCBI): domain Eukaryota; kingdom Metazoa; phylum Chordata; class Amphibia; order Anura; family Hyperoliidae; genus Hyperolius; species Hyperolius riggenbachi. Next base: position 113,958,988 of record NC_090649.1, on the reverse strand, counting down.
AAAAAAAGAAAAACGCTCAGTGGGGGCAGTGGTCTGCGTGACCAGGAGGTCGCTGCCCAGCTTCACTCAGTTACTAAACTGAGGGTTAACCTTAGTGTGTTTGAACCTTGTAGAAACAGCGGAAACACATTCTGTCATCTGTCCAGCATTGATGCGCAGATTATGCCATCTTCACATAAACTGCTTAGCTTAGGGGTCACTGGGTGACCACATATTTTGTCTGGGAGAGCACTTGGGAAGGATGGTGAGGGGGGAGGGCGGGGTAGTAGGGGGGGGGGGGGTGGGTGGGAAGGGGCAAAAAAATTAAGTAGATTTCACCATGGGGCTGAGGCTCCCCCGCTAATTTGATTATGAGCGGAGGCCTGGGAGGGGGGGGGAACCACCGCAGCGGCCCACCTTCAGATTATATTATGTTTGCACCTAAGCGGTATAGATCACCGTGCAAGTCCCCATCTCACCCACAGCGCACCACTATGGAGTTCTGGGAGCCTCCCCGTGTCCCCCTGCAATATAGACAACCTTATCTCCCACTACTACATATCCTGTGAAGGCCAGGAGTCAACCCGCCAACAGAGAAAAGATAAGGGCCGGCGGCAGATCCCAGACCCATGGCCCCGCAGGCTGACTTTTGCGGGGTAGTCTATCATTAAGGCATGCTATTAACAGGGTTGAGCGCCCCTTGGGTGTCTTCCCCCACTTATTATCAGGTAAGTTAAGGTGCAGTGCCATATTGCTATTAATATATAGGAGTTAGCATTGCCTGTAGTGGCCAGTCGGTCCGAGACCCGCCATCCAGTCCCCACTCTCTCCCCACAGTTTAGATGACAGCAAGTAAATAGGTGTAAACTGTGAGCATTCTAGAGTTGTATGTTTGTTTGCTTTAATGATAGTAATTCCACATAGTGGAAGTAAGTTCATATACCTAGTATATATATCTGCTACTCAATTTGCTCACAGTAAATACTCTCAGGAATAGGGGCAAGAGAAGGCCTCCTGCGTAAGTTAGGATTCACATAATCAGGACCAGAAAGAAGACTAATCTGTGTTGTATGCCTTGCTGTATCCGTTATTGGTATAGGTGAATCATATACCGTCATGGACATATAGAGTGTGGAAAGCTAGGATAAATGAGTGGGTGAGTGGCGCCCCCAAGAGAGGCAGTCAACAGCAGCCCCCAGGTGTATAGCCTGCAGGGATATGGTAAATTGTGCTGTAAGGGAGCCTCCAGCTGCATCCAGCACGGTATGTAATCTAGAGGGTATCGTCAAACTCGTTCTGCTGGGCTTTATAGCTTTCGATTTGTGGAGCCATATCACCATCTAGTGGCAGCCAGTGGAATTACAGCCAGTAATGCAAATTGGGTAGTTGTATGCCGACCCCTCCGTTTACCTTTCATTTACACAGGGGGGCCTCGTACCAAAATGCATCTGTTAATATCGTGTAGTTACGCAGTATATATTGACATAGTGTAATAAATGGAGATCCGTGCTTTTGTTGATCCCATTGGCTATTTGTTCTCACATAGTGAGGGCCGCATATATACTCAGTATACATAAATGGTATGCTATAGCACGTGATTGGAGGGGGGGGGGGGAGTGATGAGGGGAAAGGGAGAATGCTCTAGAAGACATTCAGGGCATCAGTACTAGAGCTGTCAGCGGAGCCCAATTATACATATTACGTGTGCACTTATAACAAGCACGTTAATAATACTTAGCATAGGAAGTCTTCGGTGACATATTTGCAGGGAGATTTCAAAGGCATAGTGAGTGGTATATACCCTTCAAGCCCCGAACATATGAAAGTAAAAGTAATCAGGAGCTAATAATAAACATTTATATGCATACTATTCCACGCATACATTTAATCCTAGTCCAAGTGCCTTAGAGGATATAACATTACAGAGTCACCACGGCATATTTTAAGGTAAAGCAACCCGGGGGATATCGGTGCCATCATTCTGTTAACCTGTGCAGTGTAGTTTACTTATGCTAACAAAGGCAACATCTATTATTCAACAACAGGCACCTATGCCTTATCAGTCAGGAATATGGAGAACATATTAATGCGTTCGGAACAAAATGCATAAAAAATTAAATGCCAAGGGAGCGAGAGTTCCCATTTTAGTCCAAGAGTCAGTGCATGTTCAAGGTCGCTTTTTTTGCAGCAGCACATGGTCCTCTGTGCCAGCTCTGCGGCCGCCATTTTAGCTCGAGTTTTCAGCAGCGCAATAACCATTAGACAGCAAGAGGCGGGAACTCTACGCGCCAAATTAAGTTCAAGCATAAAAAAATAGTGCTTCCTTAGGTCGGACACGTTGCGAACAAAGTTAACGAATAATATAACAGTAACAGTCCTATTAAACATAGTGCAATTTAACATGCCCTAAGAATGCGGATTACATTCACGGCCAGTCCGCCTATCAACCCGGCTATGGCAGAAAGCTGTTACTGTCCGGAGCCAACAGAGCAGGGCTTGACCGTGAGAAATAAAAATCACTCATCAGCTTGTAAGAAGGGCTAACAGAACTGTAACAAAAGGATATACTTATCCCGTCATGGATCAACAGGTCGTCTTTCCAGCCAGCGTGTCACCTCTCCTGGAGTGTCAAAAAATATGGTGTTGTCTCCATCCTGAATCCGTAGCTTTGCTGGAAAGAGCATGGAGTAAACAATCTTCTTCTCCCTCAGTTTGGCCTTGACACTGTGGAATGAGTAGCGTAGTTTCTGGGTCTCGGTGGTGTAATCCGGGAAAAGCATGAGCCGGTTATTTCCCAGTTGGAGATTTTCTATTTTCCTGGCCGCCGCAAGAATGGCATCGCGGTCTTTAAAGTTAAGGAGGCGGAATATTAAGGGTCTCGGGTACTTGCCTGGAGGTCCTGGCTTTGTCGGGATGCGGTGGGCCCTTTCTATGGTAAAGTATGGCGAAAAGGTCTCCACCGGCAGCAATTGTTTAAGTAGGTCCTCCATATATAGTGAGGCTTCTTTTCCCTCCGAGCCCTCCGGGAGGCCCAGCAGCCTCAGGTTGTTGCGTCGATTGCGGTTCTCCGCGTCTACCGCTCTGTTCTCCAATTGGGTTAGCCGTTGTTTCATGTCTGGTATAGCCGCCTCATGAGCGTTGACCCTATCTTCAGTGTCTGACACTCTCCGTTCCAGATCCCTGGTACGGTCACGCAGTTTCTGAAACGTCTTGGTGAAGGAGACCAAACTTAGTTTCTATATAGTCAATTTTAGTAGTGAGAGCCGATTGACACGTTTTTATGGCCTCCATTAATTCCGCAGTGGTAGGGAGTAGTACAGTTTCCTCCACGTGGTTCACTACAGCGTTCGGGTCTTTCTGCGGAGGCTTCGGGTTCTGTGAATTCTCCATGCTTCTCTCAGCCTGTATTCCACCCTCCGCTTTATCTTTTTTATCCCCTTTCTTGTTCCCCATATCTCCGTACGGGGTAAAGCGCTTGGGGAGTTTCTGCGGGCGCGAGGGGCCTGCAAGGGCAGTCTGTTGGTTATAGTCTATGGCGTCTTCCCCGGCCGAAGGTGAGTGAGGAAGGTCGTACCTTGGCTCCAGTATGGTAGAGGTAGTGTTTGCTAATCAGAAGGAGCAGTATGGTAGTTGTGGAAAGACGGATGAATGTAGATTCAGTGAGCCGGGCAGCGGAGCTCCTAGAACACGCGTCTGCTCAGTGAGCCATCTTGGCCACGCCCCCGCTGTGTAGTATTTTACCGCAGCCTATCACTAGTGCAATGAAAATCTATGGGGCCTTTCATACCGGCGCAGTGTGGCGCAATGTGACAGAAGTGATGTTTTCGCTGCATCCCCGGCACGAGTGCATACCTACGTTATTGTGCGGAGTGGTGATCGTAATCAGCAAAATTACGATTTTGCAAAGTTTCATGTAAATTTTTGCAATTATGCCTATACGGAATTACGATTTGCAAACTAAAGTAGTTTCGTAGGCATTCATAAGTTCGCATGAAAATTTGCGTAATTTCGTGAAATTTCAAATAATTTTGTGCCGAGTTTGGAGGTTAATAGCAAAGCCCCCATACATGCTACTGACGCAAAACTTGCTACATATGTTAAAGGGAATTGTGGGTACAAGGGGAAAAAATAATTTTCCAATAAGACCATATAATTTGAGAAAACAGATTTCAAAAATGCAAAGAAAAATGTTTTTTTAAACTTGGAAAAATGACATTTAAAAACCATTTTGCTCAAAAACTACAATGTCTTTAAAAAAAAAAAAAAAAAAAAACTTCTACTCAATATTCTCCTTAACAGATGTACCAATTTTGGTAGCAATAGCATGTATGGGGGCTTTGCTATTAACTGCCAAAGTCTGCACAAAATTACACAAAAAATTACACAAAATTATAAAATACTACAATTACGATTTTCCCAGAAATTTTGCATTATGATTACGATGTGAAAATTTGAATTTCGATGCAAAATTTTGCATATACGAAATTTTGGCCCATCACTGATTGTGCGACCGGAAGTTATATAAGTCTATGGCGACGCGTGCTTTTTAAAATGCCCACAAATTTTTACGCATTGCGCATGTGCGGAAGTGTATTTTAGCAGGACGCTTCCGTGCATGCGATCACTTCCTGCTTCGCAGATGGCGATTACAGTGTAATCCTCGAAGCCCTGTCTTTGGTGGTGCAGTGCCGCAACACTACCATCAATATGCAGTGTAAAACCGGCCTCAATTCATGGAACATAGGGCCTGATTCACAAAGCGGTGCTAACAGTTAGCACGCTGATGAAAAGCCCTTTATCAACTCAGTTTAGGCATGATAAGTTTAAGCACCAACTGGGTTAGCACCGCAGTGCACAGCTGATCAAAAGTTTTGCGCTAGCAAAGTCTGGTGCACTTCGCATAGGGTTTAATGGCGCTGCTTTGCGTGAGATACTTTGTGCGCGATCTAAACTTATCATGCCTAAGCTGGCTTTTCACCAGCGTGGTGCAATGATCATCACGCCTAAAGTCTCTAACTGGGTTAGCACCGCTTTGTGAATCGAGCCCTAAGTGTTTCAGCCAATTTGCTTCTCTGAGTGGTAAAACTACATTAGGCAGTCTATACAGTTTTAAGAATTTTGGTGTTATGCCTCTGGATTACTGTACATTATATTATTGATTTATAAAGCATATTATTAATGATATGAAACTCTCTACTTAGGATTATCATAAGTGTAGAACATACCTTTTCAAACCAAGATATGAGGGGTGTGTTACTAAATAATTCATCCATTATGAGAGGAAAGTAGTAAACATTAGGAAAAGATGAGAGAGATGGAAAACGCTGCCTTGTATTATTCTCCTCTTCCTCTGTGGTGATATTCCCCAGTCCTTTCATGAAGTAGACCACCGGTCTGTCAGGGTAAATGCGAGCTGCTGACTCTATAGCACACAAGACCAAGGATGGTGGCTCCATTCTGTCTGTGGTCTCCATAAACAGGATGCCATTGCCTTGCCTTAGAATGGTGTCTACTCCGGAAAAGTTTTTTGAAACGGACAATAAACCAGTAGAAGCAAGGAGTTTCCCAATGTAAGTGCTTTTCTGTACGAGGACAGTCCCACTAAAAAAGATGACAGCAGCAAGTACAAGTGCTATTAGGATTGCCCTTAATTTTTTTAACATGGTTGTAGAATCCAGTATCTGAACTGAAGAGGAAAAGAAAATTAGTAGAACCCCAAACAAAACAAAAAAAAGTTACAGAAGTAAATGCAGCACACTTAGAGCAGAACTTTAGTATATTTAGTTTTTTGTTTATATCATAATTTTCATTTAAACCCGTAGATTACAGAAAAAAAAATGTGAATAAATCACATCATTATGCATGAGATATTTTGGCTGCAGACACTGCCAAGAATACAAAATTAATACATATTATACCTGTAATAGTGCATATGTTGTATACATACTTGAGTACACACGGTTTTCAATAGATCGGTGAGATTGAAACAGAGTTCAAACATACGGTAGACTGTATAAACACATGCTTACTCTATACCAAATAAATTTAAAGAACACCATAACAAAGATCCATCTGCATTATAGCGCAGTTGACGAACGATTAGTGTCTGAAAGCGGTGCAATATTTTCACATGCTTTTAGACCCTAAAAAATCATAACATTAGATAGACCTGCGGCAGCCCTGCACATTACACACCTCCCATGGATCCAGCATGGGGTTACCGCTCTGAGCTGTGGCTTTCCAGCCCGAGCCTGACTCAGTATTACTGCTAAGGAGGTTCTAGGAGGTTAAAATAAACTGATGAGAAAAACAATTACATCTATCCTTCTCCTAAAAATGACTTTTTTTTTAGATATCATAGTTTTAATTAATATTTCAATCTAGTTTCATTGTCTGGGCTCACTGACATCTTCATTGAAGTATGCCAGCGCTCAAATCTATGAATTAGACCCTTTTATCTCTTTCCTGCTCTCAGAAGTCATTTACTGACAGGAAGGTGTTTTATGGCTGTAATTACTTATCAATGAGGGTAAAGGTGGCCGTGCAGCAGGGGACTTGGCGGACAATCGACCATCCAATTCGATTATTATAATCAAATTGGATAAAAATTGGTGCCTCCAAGTGCATGCTCGACCGACAATGCAACCAATTTCCTGTAGATTGATGGCGCGGCGAAATCTCCGATGCTGTCTTCCCTGATGTAACTTTCTCACCCGTGCCCCATGTAAAGGGTATACATTACCTCTCCGCGGCCTGTGCTAGTCCCTCCATTGCTCCGGGCGCATTCCCCTCTCCATACATGCACGCCCCATGTAGTTTCCTAGTAAGGGCATGCGTGTGGCCTCACACAGGCACGCACTTACTACGTAACCAATTAGGGCGTGAGTTTATGAAGAGATGGAATCCCTGAAGCCACCGGGGGACAAACAGAGGCCAAGGAGAGATAATGTATGCACTTTATAAAAGGACATTTTCATTAGGGGACATTTACATTAGGGAGGAACAGTGTTGGGCGGCGAGGTGGATGTATGCAGCGCACAAGGCCGATTGCCAGGAGATTTCATGCTGAAATTGATTGGGAATCGGCCTGTGGTGTATGGGCAGCTGACAGATCTCTCTCTTATCAGAATCAATAAAAGATTTGTCTCTTGGTCCAATCTGCCATACATCGCTAGATGCATGGCTACCTTTATGCTATAGTCTGATCCAGTTCGACCCAGACAGAAACTGTCACTTGCAAACTAGATGTTTAACTCTTTCAGGCAGAGAAAAAAAAAAAAAAAGGGAACACAGGCTAGTTGTGTGCTTGGCACTGTACATACACATGTCTATCTCATCATGTCACCATGTCACCTCTTTTGTCCTTTAAGACAATGAAACCAAAGGGTATGAACTATAATTTTCAGCTGAACTACTTTATAGACACATCTTAAATTCAATTTTGTCATTCTGTTTTGATGCATAACGTTTATTTTAAAATCACAGAATTACCGTATTTTCCGCCGTATAAGATGCACCTAGATTTAGAGGGCAAAAAGCAGGAAAAATGTTTATATATATATATATATATATATCCTGGTGCATCCATATTCCAGGAGCATCTGGTACATGACCTCCCCCAAATGGTGTCCAAGTGTCCTCCTGAGTGCCCCATGTCTCCCACGTGTCCTGTGTGCTTCATGTGTCCATGTCTTCCCCTGTGTACCCCCTGTGGCCTTCTATGTGCCCACTGTCTCTCCTGTGTACCATGTGCCCACTGTCTCTCTCCTATGTGCCCCCTGTCTTCTCCTGTATACCCTCTGTGTCCTATGTGCCCACTGTCTCTCTCCTATGTGCCCCCTGTCTTCTCCTGTGTACCCCAGTGTTCTATGTGCCCACTGTCTCTCATGTATGCGCCATGTTTCTCCTGTGTACCCCCTGTGTGCCCGTCTCCCTCGGGTACTTTTCAATGCCATTTCTGGTGTCCTCCTGTGTGCCCATGCCCCCCCCCCCCCCCCCCCCGCCTGTGCTATCCTTCTCTAATCAGTTTAGCCCCCATGTGTGCAGAGCAATCTGCTATGTGCCCCCCCCCCGCGCGTGACTCCACTCCCCCCGCATGGCGGCGCTATGCCTTTCTAATATCCCGGCCTCCGCTGCCCCACTGTAACATTCTGGCCCCCCTCGTTTGCCTGCAGCGGCAGCCCCGGTCAATGCCGCTACGAGGACTGCAGACACCCGGCTACTTCATACACGTCCTCTTGTGCGCGGCTTGATGACGCATCATCATGCCGCGCACAAGAGGACGTGTATGAAGTAGCCGGGTGTCTGCAGTCCTCGTAGCGGCATTGACCGGGTAAGCCGCTGCAGGCAAACGAGGGGGGCCAGAATGTTACAGGGGGATAGCGGAGGCCGGTATATTAGAAAGGCATAGCGCCAGCATGCGGGGTGAGTGGAGTCACGCGGGGGGGGGGCACATAGCAGATTGCTCTGCACACACGGGGGGCTAAACTGATTACAGGAGGATAGCACAGGCATGTGGCGGGAGAGGAGGGACAGGCAAGGAATCCCCGATGTGCCGGCGGGTCACAGTTCGTATCGGCGGGCGTTCCTAAGTCGGGGATTCCCTGCCTTTGCTGTATAAGACGCAGGGACTTTTTCTCCCCTTTTTTCGGGGAGAAAAAAAGTGTCTTATACGGCGGAAAATACGGTAATACCTCTCTTTCACCACAAGATGGCACCTAGATGTCTTGTAGATATATAGATAGAGATACACACACACACACGTTCTATTTTTCGAAGCTATGCACCACAATTTTATTATTATTATATTTTTATAGCGCTAACATATTCCGTAGTGCTGTACATAGTACAAAACAAATATTTTGGGAAAATACACACAAGAAATTCAAGACACTGTACAGTCATGTCATTCAATAATAGAAATACAAATACACACATAGTTATGCGTAGTTTGAGATCTCTAAAGTTGGTTGGTACATGTTCATATGGTAAATTACAGCAGTATGAGAAACACTAGAAGGTCCCTGTCCTTGTGCGCTTACTCCTTAAAGGGACTCTGAGCACTGCAGAAACTATGGAAAGATACATATCATTTTAAAGCTCTTTCTCCTCTTTCCAATGATATATAAACCGCCGCCCTACGCCTTTTAGTTTGTCATTTTCGTGATTGATATTGCCGCTATTTCGATCGCGAAAATAGAGAAAACTAAAAAAGGCGTAGGGCGACGATTTAGGGGTCATCAGAAAGAGGAGAAAGAGCTTTAAAATGATATCCATCTTTCCATAGTTACATTGTATTACACAGGGAGACTTTTTCCTAAAGTCAGCAGCTCCATTCTGCTGAATGCAGCTGCTGACTTTTTTGTCAAAGATTCGTTCCTGCAAATTGCATTCAGTCTATGATATCTGCAGATCATCATACACACCTTGTTTAACTGACATTCATCTGCAGATCAGATCCACCAGGATGGATTTTCAGATCTGCAGAGGATTGTCTGATCTGCAGATGAATGTCAGTTAAACAAGGTGTGTATGATGATCTGCAGATTTCATAGACTATGAATGCATTTTGCAGGAACGGATCTTTGGCAGGAACAGATCTTTTGCAGATACTGATCTTTTGTGTCTGTACAGCATCTGTGTGTGCAGCATCTTGCAAAGATTTTTTTTTCTGATGACTGTGAAGGTATGGCTCTCATACTACATGAAGGGTGGTAAGATTGGTCTGTGATCTTTCATTTTCAAAAGGACTATGGGCTGATGTGTGTATGTGGTCTTAGGGAAGGAGACAGAGGGGTTAATGGGTGACACAGTGAACTTTTAATGCTATTCATAGCAAATTATAGGCTTGTCGGAATAGGTGTGTAGCAGTAATTATATTGTGCAGGAAACAAAGATAATTTGGGGTTACGGCAATTGTCAGACCTTGAATTAGATCCCCCATCCGAGCATGGGCATAACAATCACCCCTGTGACCCCTGCCATCACAGGGAGGCCCAGAGACTTTGGGGGCCCCTCCTTCTCCCGAACCGCAAGTGCAGCCAATTTGCAAAAAAACAAAATTTCCCCTTTCGCTCACAAAAACCATATACAGGAGCATGTGTAATTTTTTTTCTGCTTCTAAAGGCTGCTGCCGATTGCTGCCTCCCGATCACATGAACCACATCGGGTTCAGGGATGAAGGGGGCCCCATGCTATCATTTTTTTACGCTGCTGGGGAGAGCTGCTACAAGGTCCTCCAGCACACAAGGCTGAAATACCAGAGTACGCCCCTCCATCCCTCCCACCCCAGCCATCACACACTGATTGCTATTAGACTAAGAGGCTCCCCAACACCTTAATCTCTAGTTATCTGGCTTGCAGTCTCTGCCATGTATCCCGTTTTCTTATTTCTCTCTGCTTCAAGCACAATAGGGGAATGATATAGCTGAGTGAATTATGCGTCCCCTCCACACTGCGCCTCGAGGCTGGAGCCTCTCTCGCCTCTGCCTCGGCCTAGCCCTGCTGCCGGGGATTTCAGCAGCAGCAGGATGAGCAGTCATTTGACTTACCCTCCACTCAGATCACTGACAGCGTACTAATACGTATGCCTATTTTATCTACGATGAACATACTGCTCATTCACATTGCATTTGCAAAGTTTGCTTGAATGTATGAATGTATTATTTTTATTATTTTTATTGCATGCTGCTTTAATTATATTTATGTGCCTTATTTTATTTATGCATTTATCCATTTCTGTTGCTCAGAATTATTTTGATTTTTTTTTATTGATATTTCAATTTTTACTTTTATTCTATATTTATATACAATCAGTGGCGGACACAGCCAGCAGTGGGCCCCTGTGCAAAATTGTAATTGTGGGCCCCCTATGACCTGCGGCGCGCGCCGCGGCAAAAATTAGTGGATAGAACCTGCGGCGCGCAAAAAAATGGGCGTGGCAATGACCGGATGAGGGCGGAGCTAACTGTAACTTAAAGCGAACCCGGGGTGAGGGTTTATTTCCTTTTAAACAATACTAGTTGCCTGGCGGCCCTGCTGATCTATTTGGCTGCAGTAATAAACTGAATTACACCAGCAACAAGCATGCAGCTAATCTTCTCAGTTCTGACAATATTGTCAGAAACCCCTGACCTGCTGCATGCTTGTTCAGGGTCTATGGTTGAAAGAATAAGAGGCAGAGGACCAGCACGGCAGCCAGGCAACTGGTATTGCTTAAAAGGAGAGAAATATGGCAGCCTCAATATTATTCTCACCTCAGGTTCCCTTGAAAAGTGCAACGCAAAGACAGTGGGCCCAAGTTTTGGTGACCCTTTCCCCAGAAAATTCACATAATTGTGCAGGTTTTCTCAAGAAAATACACATATATGCCCAGAAAATACGTGCAATCATGTCGGCAGATATGCCCAGAAAATACGTGCAATCATGTCGGCAGATATGCCCAGAAAATATGTGCAATCAAGTCGGCAGATATGCCCAGAAAATACGTGCAATCAAGTCGGCAGATATGCCCAGAAAATACGTGCAATCAAGTCGGCAGATATGCCCAGAAAATACGTGCAAACAAGTCGGCAGATATGCCCAGAAAATACATGCAATCAAGTCGGCAGATATGCCCAGAAAATACGTGCAAACAAGTCGGCAGATATGCCCAGAAAATACGTGCAATCATGTCGGCAGATATGCCCAGAAAATACATGCAATCATGTCAGCAGATTTGCAAAGAAAATACATGCAATCATGTGGCAGACCTGCCCAGAACATACACCTGCTAATATAAATAAAACAAAAACATTTACTCACCTGCAGCAGCAGACCTCCTGTCCCAGCCTCCATCCGGCGCGCAGCTCCCATGGGTGGTTGGGTGGATAGGTAGCCTAGTGGGTGGGTGAGTGGGTGGGTGGGTTGGTAGCCTGGTGGGTGGGTGGGTGAGTGGGTGGGTTGGTAGCCTGGTGGGTGGGTGGGTAGGTAGCCTGGTGGGTGGGTGGGTAGGTAGCCGGGTGGGTAGGTAGCCTGGTGGGTGGGTAACTAGCCCGGTAGGTAGGTAGGTAGCCCGGTGGGTGGGTAGGTAGGTAGCCTGGTGGGTGCGTGGGTAGCCGGGTGGGTGGGTAGGTAGCCTGGTGGGTGGGTTGGTAACTAGCCCGGTAGGTAGCCGGGTGGGTGGTTAGGTAGGTAGCCGGGTGGGTGGTTAGGTAGGAAGCCTGGTGGGTGGGTGGGTAGGTAGCCGGGTGGGTAGGTAGCCTGGTGGGTGGGTAACTAGCCCGGTAGGTAGGTAGGTAGCCCGGTGGGTGGGTAGGTAGGTAGCCTGGTGGGTGCGTGGGTAGGTAGCCTGGTGGGTGGGTTGGTAACTAGCCCGGTAGGTAGCCGGGTGGGTGGTTAGGTAGGTAGCCGGGTGGGTGGTTAGGTAGGAAGCCTGGTGGGTGGGTAGCCGGGTGGGTGGGTAGGTAGGTAGCCGGGTGGGTGGTTAGGTAGGTAGCCGGGTGGGTAGGTAGGAAGCCTGGTGGGTGGGTAGGTAGCCTGGTGGGTGGGTAGGTAGGTAGCCTGGTGGGTGGGTAGGTAGGTAGCCTGGTGGGTGGGTTGGTAACTAGCCCGGTAGGTAGCCGGGTGGGTGGTTAGGTAGGTAGCCAGGTGGGTGGTTAGGTAGGTAGCCGGGTGGGTGGTTAGGTAGGTAGCCGGGTAGCCGGGTGGGTGGGTAGGTAGCCTGGTGGGTGGGTTGGTAACTAGCCCGGTAGGTAGCCGGGTGGGTGGTTAGGTAGGTAGCCGGGTGGGTGGTTAGGTAGGTAGCCGGGTGGGTGGTTAGGTAGTTGGGTGGGTGGTTAGGTAGGAAGCCTGGTGGGTGGGTAGGTAGCCGGGTGGGTAGGTAGCCGGGTGGGTGGTTAGGTAGTTGGGTGGGTGGTTAGGTAGGAAGCCTGGTGGGTGGGTAGGTAGCCGGGTGGGTAGGTAGGTAGGAAGCCTGGTCGGTGGTTAGGTAGTCGGGTGGGTAGGTAGGAAGCCTGGTGGGTGGGTAGGTAGGTAGCCGGGTGGGTAGGTGGTTAGGTAGCCGGGTGGGTAGCTATCCGGGTGGGGGGCCCGACTCCTATCCTCCCTCCCTCCCTTCCTCACCTCGGGGGGCCCCCTCCCGATATGCGCGGCGGGAGAGCGAGCGGCAAATGCAGGAAGTCTTCAGGGCTCTCCAGGCATCCGCTAGAGGCCCAGCCGCTGAGTCTCCAATATGTCTCCAACTGGAGACATATTGGAGACCAAGCGGCTGGGCCTCTAGCGGATGCCTGGAGAGCCCTTCCTGCATTTGCCGCTCGCTCGCTCTCTCGCCGCGCATATCGGGAGGGGGCCCCCCGAGGCGAGGGAGGGAGGGAGGATAGGAGTCGGGGGGCCCCCCGGGAATAAAATAATAATAAAAAAAAAAATAAATTAAAAAAAAAAAAAAATACTTAATGGGCCCCTGAAGAAAACGGAACTTCAGGGGCCCTCGTGCGGCGGCACGGCCTGCACGGCCGTATGTCCGCCCCTGTTATACAATATATGTATGCCTGCATGTTAACTTAAAGAGACTCAGAGCTCTAAGATTAAAAAGATTATACGCTCCAATCGCTCCCACGCCGCTGTCCTCTGCTGCCTGCAGCTTCAGGAACTGGATCCCGTCACTGATGTCAATTGCGGCCAGCTATGCAGGAGAAGTGCGCGGTTTCCGTATCTCTCCAGCAGATGCTGGAGAGATGCGTAGAGGGCGCACTTCTCTTATGCCAGACTGGCTCCGACTGATGGAAGTTCAGGGACCCAGTTCCCAAAGCTGCGGGCAGCGGAGGACAGCGGCGTGGAAGTGATCAGAGCGTATGGGGCTGGAGGAAGCCCCCGGTATGTATAAAATCTTTTTAATCTGAGAGCTCTGGTACACTTTAACTACCTAAAGACCGCCCCACGCCAATGGGCAGGGATGCGGCAGCAGCCCCAGGACTGCCTAACGTCAATTGGCGGCAAGTCCTGGGGCTCTGATTTGCAGGCGGTCGCGCATCTCCTGCTCGGGGGGCGGAGCTCCGCCCCATCTTCAGTCTCTGAGCATCGATTGCCGCTCGGGAGGCTGTTAGACGGCGTGGTCGCCGTCTATTTACATAGTACAGCGCTGCGATCAGCAGCCTAATCATCAATGGCCTCAGTCAGGGGCGTTTCTAGGTTCCTGGGAGATCCAGGGCACCAAGAGGAAATGATTGTGTGGCGTGTGGTCATGCTGCAGAAAGTGGGCGTGGTCATAGGTGGGGCAAAATGTACATGAAAATAGCAGTGGTGTAACTTAAATATATTCAATAGGCAGTATTTCACATAAATAACTCCCTCGCCTGGCTTCTGTCCTGTCTTCGGCTGGCTTGTCTGTGTGCTGTACTCGGCTGGTGGTTATGCTGGGCTGCCTGGCTGGTGGTTATGCTATGCTATGGTGGCTTGACTGGTGGTGATGCTGTGCCGGCTTGGCTGACGGTGATGCTGAGCCGGCCTGGCTTTGCTGGATACTGGGCCTGAGGCTTTGCTGGGTGACTTGCTGGGGGCTTTTCTGGGCTGGGCAATTTCCTGGGGGCTTTGCTTGGCTGTACCCTTTGCTTGGCTGGGGGATTTGCTTTTCCAGGTAGATGGGTATAGGGGCTGCTGCCCACCCTCCTTTCCGCCCCCTGTTCTACACTTGTGTCCCCCCCACACACACGTACAAGCAGCAGCTTACCTATTCCTTGATTCCAGGATGGAGCCCTGACCTTGCTCTCCCGCCTCGCTGTTTCCCCAATGCTCAGTTTCTGCTAATGATGCAATCAATGTCATCAGCAGAAGCCAGTCACTAAGGGGGAACAGTCAGGAGTTAGAAAGAGGTCTGCGGCTGTGGGCTCCACGCTGCAATTCTCTGCAATTCTGTATTTTGCGTATTATGTACACCATGTTCGTTTCTTACATTGTACAGTGCCACAGAATGTGTTGGTGCTTTATACATCAATAATAATAATAATAATAATAATAATAATTAGTAAAATGTCCCCTCTGCTATTTGCACCTTGACACGTCCACACCGTTCCCCCACCCGCATTACCCCACAATGCAGCACACATTTAATATTCAAAAATGTCCCCTCTGCTGCTTGCACCCTGACACTTATCTGCAATAGCTTTAACAGCCTGACACTGCCCTGGTCTCCAGTTTCAAGCCTTCAAGAAAAGGGGCAGAGCTCAAATAGTTCAACACCATGGCAGCCAATACTGAAGATAGATCTTCAGGCTGTGGCTGCCTATACAAGAGTGCATGACATGGGGTAGAGCTGAGTTACCTTGGCTGCGGCCATTAAGAGACCTAGTGCCACATGGCCTATTAAGAGTGGTGCCAGAGACCAAGCACCCTACAGAGCGTCATTAGTGCCATGTTAACAGACGCTGGCGCTGCATGAGATCTGGGGCTCTGTGATGGGCCCAGACATTCACGGCACAGCAGGTGAAAATTCGAGGCTCAAGCCCCGGATCCCACTGCCAAGCGACGTGCCTGCTACCCAAACAATAAACCTATGCTTAGTAATTAAATATACAGTTCTCTCCCCATCTACCACTCTATCTTTCTAACAGCTCAGAAATGCACCACCAAGTCAGAAACTTCTTCATCCACCCCCTTTGTGAAGGCCTGTGGTGGAACTGTGCTGGGGATGTTGCTATGCATCCTGGGATTAAATGATTTAAATAGCAAATGGACATTCTAACATTTCCTACCCTTTTTTTTTTTCTGAAGGACTCCCCCTGGAGTGCTGTAAACAGCGCAGGTGATTTGGGCGCAGCCAGCACCACCATAGACCATAATTGGAATTACGGCTATATCGGCGCTCATTGAGTAATTTGGGGCACCATCAAAAGACAGAGCACAAATTACTACAAAAACACTAATTCGTCCACCAGCAATAGCTGGAAGCTGAGTTACATCTTTCCCCCACTATCCATGGCAGCCTGGAGAGGGAATTGTAATTACACCACCTGGACTTGTGAAGGAGCAGAGTAAGCCTTTTATCGACTACCCTATGCCCAAATCTCCCGACAGCTGTATAATAGGTACACCTCCCCCATAGGCAATGTTAGCTCATGTGTTGCCAAAAAAAAACCTGTTCTCATGATAAATTTGTGCACCAATTTGATAAAGAATCTTGTTAAGCAAGATTGACCTGATTTACTGGTAGATTAAAAAGAGAGCCATGCTCGATTTTAAGTGGAGAAATAGATACAGACTGATGACTCACTATCTGACTTTAACCACTTTACCCCCGCCCGTACGAATGTCTCCGTCCCTTTTTCCATCCTTTAACCCCCAGGGACGGAGAAATCCGTACTTTCCGCGTACCCGACGCTGTCCGCGCTCTCGCTCGTAAACACCCCGCCCACCGCTAGGAAACACGCCGCCGCCCGCTCGTCCGGAGATCAATGAACGGGAAAATCCATTCCCGTTCGTTGATCTAAGCCCCACAATGATCAGCTGCTCTCCTATGGGCAGCGCGATCATTGTGAGAAAAAAACTCACGTGTCCAGCCTCCTTATACTTCCTCCAAGCTTCCGGAAGGAAGCTTGGAGGTCGCATTAAAACAAAAAGTTACTGTGGCCATCTTGTGGCCAAATAGTAAACTACACCCTACACATTTTTCACATACAAATAAATGATTTTTTACACAAAAAATTAACTCATTACCTCCCACACTCCCCATTTTTTTTTTGTAATTAAAAAAAAATTAAAAAAATTTACAATTAAAAAAATACATAAATAGTTACCTTAGGGACTGAACTTTTTAAATATTTATGTCAAGAGGGTATAACACTGTTACTTTATAAACTATGGGCTTGTAATTAGGGATGGACGCAAAACTGAAAAAAATGCACCTTTATTTCCAAATAAAATATTGGCGCCAAACATTGTGATAGGGACATAATTTAAATGGTTTTATAACCGGGACGAAAGGGCAAATAAATTTCATGGGTTTTAATTACAGTAGCATGCATTATTTAAAAACTATAATGGCCGAAAACTGAAAAATAATTATTTTTTTCCCCACATTTTTCCTATTTTCCCATTAAAACACATTTAGAAAAAAATAATTCTTGGCATAATGTCCCACCTAAAGAAAGCCTAATTGGTGGCGGAAAAAACAAGATATAGTTCGTTTAATTGCGATAAGTAATGATAAAGTTATAGACGAATGAATGGAAGGAGCGCTGAAAGGTGAAAATTGCTCTGGTGCTCAGGGGGTAAAACCCCTCAGTGGTGAACTGGTTAATGAACCTAACATTCTTAAAAACATTAATGTAACTCAAAACCACATTAGAATATAGTACTTGAACACGTCTACAACAATTGCAAGAAACCATAGCCAAACTGGGCAACTGCACAGACCACCTCAAAAGAAAGATGGGAGAGTTTGGTAATTCTTACAATGAACTTCTCCATCATGCTTGTCAGTTGTGGCTGAACCTTAAAGAGGACTTCCAGAGTAACTACTAAAATCCGGCAGCCTGCAAGTAAAACAAAGTTTTATTTACCCGAGAAGCCTTGTCCCGTGATGCTGGCCGAAGTCCCTGCATTACCCAACTTTTGGCGACTGGCCCTTGGAGTGGGCAGGGTGCAGCTGTGCACAAGACTCTGCTGCACACTGAATAAAGACTGTCTACAAAACTTTGTGTGATTCCTTATGAGTAGCTGAGCAGATGTATTCTTTAGAACAATTGTACAAAGAACAGAAAGCTTTTTCTCTCTGTGCCCTTAGTTGTCAGTCTCAAAGGACAGAAAGAAACTTCTACTCTCATGGGGTCCTCTGCTGCTTCTGGGCTCCCTGCGGCTGCATCCCTTGCAGGCTCTATTGTAAGGCCCCTGGCTGTGAGCCATGTGAGTGCTGCGTTCAGTGAGCATGCTGATCCATCCCGGATCCATCAGCTCGCCGACTTGATCCGGCCCAGTTTCCCTATATCTTGGGACCATTAACAAAAAATTTGTAACATATTTTTGGACTTACAGTTTTCAAAAGGACACAGTAATTTGATACTCTTCTCAGACTTTATCCAGTTATTTTGACTTAATTTTTCCTAATATTTGTCTTATCAATCTGTTTGTTTTGATACATTATTTTTGTCATTTTTATATAATCTTCTATGCACCATTTTGTATAATACAAACTATTAAAAATGATTTGTCTAAGCACTTGTTCTGATATCCTCTGCGAAAAAACACGCCTTTAGGAGAGAATGTTACCATAACTGTTTTTATTAATATATAATTATGTAGGTTGTTTATTTAGTTTGGCTTTGCTTTCTGCCACAGGATTAGCTACAGTTAGAATTGCATCTTCATATGCTAATGTGAAGTGGTTGCAGCTTTCCCGATCTCTGATTGAGATCACAGATTGTATAGATTGTACATACAGTTGAAATTGCATAAATTGTGGACTCACCAATCAATTTAAAAGGTAAAAGTACCCATCCATCAAACGATGTATGGGCAGACCGACCAAGAAACAGATCTCTCTCTGATCAAATCTGATTGGAGAGAGATCTGTTGGCTGCTCATACACCACAGGCCAATTCCCAATCAATTTCATGCTGAAATTTATCTAGAATAGGCCTTGTGACACCGTATCTGGCGCCTCACCGCATAGATGCTGCCCCCCGCTAAGCTAAATGCGTCTCCCTGTGCCCAGCGGATACATGACCTGACTGCTCCGGGATCCATCCTTCCTCCAAACACGTGCCCCACCTGGTTGCCAGAGTAACTCGGGCGTACGTGTGACATGACACACCCCGTACACCAGCAACCATGGGGGGGCTTGTGTATGGGTAAAGGATGAATCCCAGAGCCAGCGGTGGACGTGGACAGGTAATGTATAGTGCATTGGGCACGGGGGGGGAAGGGGGTGTCACATTTAGCCTAGGGAGGACAGCGTTGGGGGTTTCGTCGCACGTCCCTATATCGCTTGCCGTTAATACTGTGCACCCGACCGATCATGACGGCCCAACGTCTTGCAGCGTGTCTGACCGATTAATGCTACCAACTTCAGTCGAAATTGATCACATCATCGATCTGGCATGCACTTAGGGCCACCGATTTTGATTCTATTCGATTATTATAATTGAATCGGATGGTCAATCGGCCATCAAGTCGCCTCATGAATGGCCACCTTTACTTTATCTACTGTACTGAATCCCTTCAGAATACCCTCAGTGTTTGAGGCCTGAATGGCAATCTGGGATAAATGAAACAGGAATTGGAGGGTGATGTCAAAATAATTTACGTGGGAGAAACTGGACAAACTCTGCGTAAATGAATGCATGCACACAGATACACTATGAACAGTACCAAATATAATCTCCCAGTCCCTACACACTTTTGTTCCCACGGACACAGCTTAAATGATCTTTGGGTTACTGCCTTGAAGGGTGGCTTTAACCTCCTGGGCGATAATCCCAAGCCGCCGCGGAGGATTTCTCAGGCCCTGGTGGGCCGATTTGCATAATTTTTTTGTTACACACAGCTAGCACTTTGCTAGCTGCGTGTATATACCGATCGCCGCTGCTCCACGCTGATTTGCCTCTACCCACCATGCTGCGCCGCTCCCCCCCCCCCCCAGACCCCGTGCGCAGCCTAGCCAATCAGTGCCAGGCAGGGCCTGGGGGGTGGATCGGGACTCCCTCTGACGTCACAACGTCGATGACGTCATCCCGGTCGCCATGGCAACAGGGGAAGCCAAACAGGAAATCCCGTTCTGAACGGGATTTCCTGTTTGCTCTGATCACCAGAGGCGATCGGAAGGGGTGGGGGGATGCCGCTGCACAGCAGCTTTCATGTAGCTAGCTCTAGGCTAGCTACATGATTAAAAAAAAAAAAAAAAAAAAAGGCTGCGCCGCCCCCTGGCAATATTGTACCGCCCAGGAGGTTAAATCACAAAAAAAAAAAAAAAGACTAATAGCCGAAACGAAACGTATACATTGGTTTAAATCTGTAGATCGAGAATTTAACAAGTATTGCAAATTCTTCTATTGGTATGAGGTTAATGGTATTTAATGCCATAATTTTTTTTTCAGCCCAGACAAATATTGCATCCATTCTGCTTGAAATTAAAGGACATTTGTAAGGAGAGGGATATGGAGGCTGCCGTATTATTTCCTTTTAAGCAATACCAGTTCCCTGGCGATCCTGCTGATCCTCTGCCTCTAATACATTTAGTCATAGACCATGAACAAGCATGCAGGTGTTTGACATTATTGTCAGATCTGACAAGATTAGCTGCATGCTTGTGTCTGGTGTGATTCAGTTACTACTGCAGCCAAATAGATCAGCAGGGTTGCCAGGCAGCCGGTATTGTTTAAAAACAATAAATATGGCAGCCTCCATATCACTCTCACTTCAGTTGTCCTTTAATTTTTGAACTCAGAGTTTATAATGCCTCCGTGCCAGTCTGTCTTAGCAATGTGACGATTTAGTAAATACCGAGTTTATTTATTAGCCATACATTATTAACGTTCTCTCAAGATTTTGATGATTGTTTCTATTTTGGCATCTTAATGACATAAAGACAAAAGAAATACAGAGAGCCCAATATAGTGTAGTATGCAAGACAAGGGGTTGGAAATGAAAAGTATATATTGTATATACTCACAAACGTGGGTTATTGCCTAGGTAACCACTGTATAGGCAGGTGAGGAGATTAGACCTGTCCTCACTCAGTATTAAAAGTCGCTCTCTGTAGATAAGGAAAAATGGGGATCAACCCCTCCACCAGGGGTGGATATTGGTAATGTAAGAGTGAACAGAGGTGCCAGCAGGATAAAAGGTTCTAAAAGGCTAGTAATGAGCGAAAATGCAAATATTCTTTTCGCCGAATATTTTCACATTAATTTTCGCCTAAAGTCATTTTTTTTCACATTTAATATCTAAGCCCCCTTACAAGCTAGAATCACCAAATTTGCAGGGTATATTAAGGATATATGTGGGTACAAGAGGAATTTTTTTTTCAAAAAGACCTTATAGTTTGAGAAAATCAATTTTAAAGTTTCAAAGGAAAAAAGTACACATTTAAATGCAGTAAATGACAGTTAGGGCCCTTTTCCACTAGCAGTCACTAGCATTCGCGCTGAACGCTAGCGATTGCTGAATCGCAATTACCGGCGATTCCCCGACGTTCGCGGCCGCGATTTTGCTATGCTATGCACTGCATAGCAAAATCGCGGCAATTATCGCTCCGCCGCGCGTTCGCGTTCCCGACAAAAACGAATCGCGGTAGTGGAAATGACCTACCGCGATTCCAATGTTAAAAAGCAAACCGTAGCGATTGTAAAATCGCTAGCGGTTTGCGTTTTTGCGATTCGGTTTGCGCTGGTGGAAAAGGGCCCTTACTGTAGCAAACCTAGCAGTAGTGTAAATTTACTAATATCAAAAGAAAGGGCCAAGTGCAAAGGGCCAAATGCAAGTGCCAAGGGCCGAGTGCCATGGGCCAAATGCAAAGGGCCAAGTGCAAAGGGCCCTTTGCACTTGGCCCTTTGAATTTGATACTTTGCACTATGCCCTTTGCACTTGGCAGTTTCCACTTGGCCCTTTCTTTTGATATTAGTAAATTTACACTACCGCTAGGTTTGCTACAGTAACTGTCATCTACTGCATTTAAATGTGTACTTTTTTCCTTTGAAACTTTAAAATCAATTTTTTCAAAAACTATAAGGTCTTTTTGAAAAAAAAAAATTTCCTCTTGTACCCACATATCTCCTTAATATACTATGCAAATTTGGTGATTCTAGCTTGTAAGGGGGCTTAGA
The DNA here is from genome assembly GCF_040937935.1 of Hyperolius riggenbachi. NCBI lineage: Eukaryota > Metazoa > Chordata > Amphibia > Anura > Hyperoliidae > Hyperolius > Hyperolius riggenbachi. Next base: position 113,937,218 of record NC_090649.1, on the reverse strand, counting down.
TATTAAACACGAAAAAAAACAAAAACAGACTTTAGGCGAAAATTAAAGCGAAATTATTAATGCAAAATTTTGCCTTTTGAAGCAAAAATAGTACTTATTTTCACAAATTCGGCGAAATCAAAAATGGGATTTTCGATGCGAAAATGGCTTCGGCAAAAATTCGCAAGCAACACTTATACTGGTTTAACTCGATGGACGTATGTCTTTTTTCAACCAAAATAACTATAACTATGTAACACTGTAAAAGGCTTAAAATCCCTCAGGAGGTGGTGGTAGACCACCAGTTTTATGACAAGAGGTTTATTAACCCTCCTGGCGGTTTAAAAAAAATCTGCCAGGGAGCAGCAAAGTAGAGATGTGGCGAACGGTTCCCGAACCGTTCGCCGGCGAACATCTCTAAATCCATGGGCCTCTTACTACTTCCGGGTCGCAATGACCCGGAGTAGTACGCCTGCGCTGCCCGGCGGAGCGCGTCCTAGATCGCGCTCCCATTGCCGGGCACTCTCTGCGCATGTGCGTGACGTCATGAGTGACGTCACGCTCATGCGCAGAGAGTGCCCGGCAACAGGAGCACGATCTAGGACGCGCTCCGCCGGGCAGCGCAGGCGTACTACTCCGGGTCATTGCGACCCGGAAGTAGTAAGAGGCCCAGAGAGGTTCGCCAGGCGAACTGTTCGACCCAACACTACAGCAAAGTAGTGTTTTTTAATTTTTTTTTTTCATGTAGCGAGACAAAGTCTCGCTACATGATAGCCGCTGCTCAGCAGCATCCCCTCAGCCCCTCCGATCACCGGCGGCGATCAGAGATCAGGAGATCCCGTTCAAAGAACAAGATCTCCCAGAGGGCTTCCCCCGTCGCCATGGCGACGGGCGGGATGACATCATCGACGTCGTGACGTCAAAGGGAACTCCCATCCACCCCACAGCGCTGCCTGGCACTGATTGGCCAGGCAGCGCACGGGGTCTGGGGGGGGGGGGTGCAGCCGCAGCACAAGGAATAGTGGCGGATCGGCGGGTAGCACCAGCGATCGGATGCTACACGCAGCTAGCAAAGTGCTAGCTGCGTGTAGCAAAAAAAAAAATTATGCAAATCAGCCCAGCGGGGCCTGAGCGGTGCCTCCCGGCAGCATAGCCCATGCTCAGCACGGGCTTACCGCCAGGGAGGTTAATATACTCTTAAACAAACAGTGCAATGCTTGTCACAGGTATGTTGACACTTCCTCAGGCAATAAACAGATAGGAGTACACTGTAAAGACAGAGACAGATAGCGTGTCCTTAGACCAATGTATACGTGTGCTGATGATTTTTGGTGTATAGTTATGTTAACATGAATAATGGGTAAACAATGCTGTGGTTAGAGGTATATTGGGAGAGGGGGTGAGGGGCTGTGCAGGGATTGTTATAAGGGTAAAAATCAGTGGAAAAAAAAAGTAGTGGAAAAAAAAGGAGGGGGGGGGGGGAGGAAAGAAAAGGGGGGTGGGACTATTAGGGGGAGGGGGGTTAGGGAGAAAATAAGGGTGGCAAAACACACTGCAATGCAATGCAATGCAATGCAATGCAATGCAATGCAATGCAATGCAATGCAATCAAATGTAGTAAACCAGACTCACCAGTATAGTCTCAAGGTCACAAATAGCGTCTCTGTACCAGTGAGTCTGGAGATCAAGGTTTATATACCTAAGAGTATATAAGTGGACCAATTGCATGGCTCGTAAGGGGTGGGGGCTGTGTGATGGGCAGGTAATGTGTTTCTATGGGAGGGGAGGAGGCAAGCTGGGGGGGCATGTTTGTGGGCCAATAGGAGCAGGGGACAGGTTATGTAACCTATGTTGGGCCAATAGGAGCAGGGGACAGGTTATGTAATCTATGTTGGGCCAATAGCAAGAGGGGATGTGGTTGTATAACTTCGGAGAACAGAAAATAAACAAATGTGTAGAAAATGTATCTATTCAGAGGCTGACTAGAGTACTGGTTAAGGGCACTGCCTTTGGCACAGGCAACCAGGGTTCAAATCCTGGCTAGGGTCAGTACCTATTCAGTAATGAGTTTAATATTGCAGGGTGGCCTCCTGAGCACATCCCAGTGGCTGCAGCTCCTGAGTGCTTTGAGTCCAACAGAAGAAAAGCGCTGTACAAATGTTTGGATTATTAGATGTACAGGATGCGTGTTGCTCCCCCCAAGTAATTATTTTTTAGACTGCTTGGGGAAGAAAGTATAGATAACAAATAGCATTCATTCTAAAGGGGCCCATACACCTAACGATTTTCCCGCCGATATACGGCCGATTCGATCACAGTGATCGAATCGGCTGTGAAATCGCCGCGCACACCGCTGACAGAACGATCGATTTCCATCTGAAATCGATCGTTCCCGGCGATTCCCATCGATCCGTCCGTGCGGAAGATTTTTCTCGATCGCCGGCGGGTCTGGAGTGCGTCGATAGCGGTGTTCGAATGCCCGACGACCGACGCAATACAGCGGGTATACATTACCTGTTCCGGCCGGCGCGAGTCCCCTGGTCCCCTGTCTTCTTTCCGCGCTGGGTTCCGGACCGGCTGCAGCTACACAGAACTTCCTGTCCCGGCAGGAAGTTTAAACAGTAGAGCGCCCTCTACTGTTTAAACTTTCCCTGGACAGGAAGTTCAGTAGCTGCAGGAACGGTCTGGAGCCTGGAGCGGAGAAGAAGACAGCGGGGACCAGGGGACTCGCACCGGCCGGAACAGGTAATGTATGCGGGAGGGGGGGGGGAGGGTAGCAGCGGCAGCTCCACAGATTGTGATCGGTTTCAGGCTGAAATCGATTCACAATCTGTTTGCAGTAAAGGTGGCCATACGATCCCTCTCTGATCAGATTCGATCAGATAGGGATCTGTCTGTTGGTCGAATCTGATGGCAAATCAACCAGTGTATGGGCCTCTTAAAAGACATAAAGTGCATATTGGTGCATCTTTGCACCCTAAAAGACTGTAGGCATTAAGGACATAATTAATCGTTGACACATAGAAAGATATAATAAAAGTCTACATATACATTTTTTTTTGAATATATTAATTTTATATAATATTTTCTTTTTATACAACGATTTCATATGTCCTATATTATACTATACTATTTATATTATATTTATTTTTTTATATGTAGACTTTTATTATATCTTTGTATGTGTCAACGATTAATTATGTCCTTAATGCCTACAGTCTTTTAGGCCTGGAACCCACTGCAAACCGCAAACGCTAAACGCAACCGCTAGCGTTTTGCCTGAGCGGTTTGCAAGCTGATTCATGCGAGTTTTCGGTCGCGTTTTGCAACAGTGTATTTTTTTCCTCAGCGGTTGTGTAGCGTTTTGCGTTTCGCGTTTTTATCCTGATTGGTCCTGTGAATAATTTTTAATTTTGTTACAGTGTGCTGAACCGCAAAACGCTAGCAGAACCGCTCAGTTTAGGTTTTGCTGAGCGTTTCTGCTAGCGTTTCAATACTTTGCATTGAAGCGCTAACGCTCCCAAAATGCTGCATGTCCTGCGTTTGCGTTTCTGAGAAACGCAAACGCTCCTGTGGAAGTTGCCCCATCCATTAACATTAGCCCAGCGTTTTGGCAAACTGCTAGCGTATCGCAGTGCTGCCAAAACGCTGCCAAAAGCGCTCCTGTGGGTTCCAGCCCTCAGGGTGCAAAGATGCACCAATATGTACTTTACGTCTTTTAGAATGAATGATATTTGTTATTGTTATCTATACTTTCTTCCCCAAGCAGTCTAAAAAATAACCACGTGAGAGCAGCAACACACATCCTATACATCTAATAATCCAAACATTTGTACAGCACTTTTCTTCTGTTGGACTCAAAGCGCTCAGGAGCTGCAGCCACTGGGATGTGCTCAGGAGGCCACCCTTCAATATTAGGGAGTCTTGCCTTAAACTCCTTACTGAATAGGTACTGACCCTAGCCAAGATTCAAACCCTGGTCTCCTGTGCCAAAGGCAGTGCCCTTAACCAGTACTCTGTTCAGCCTCTGAATAGATACACTTTGTACACATTTGTTTATTTTCTGTTCTCCGAAGTTATACAACCGCATCCCCTCTTGCTATTGGCCCAACATAGATTACATAACCTGTCCCCTGTTTCTATTGGCCCAACATAGGTTACATAACCTGTCCCCTGGTCCTATTGGGTATCATTCATAAAGCATTTCCGCATGCGGAAATGCTTAACACCGGTGACTTTCCCGACCACTCAGCATAAGCCCCATTCATAAAGGCTCTTTCCGCATGAAAAAGTGACAGAGCGATACATTTCCGCCTTGTGCGGAGTTTTTCTAGATTAATCTAGAAAAAGTAACAAACACATCCATTCATAAAGATTAGAGCAAGCGGTATCCGGAAGGAAAATACCGCTTGCTCGACAGTAGCGATAGGCGGGCGGAATACATATAAATGAATGGGAGGGACCTCCCAAGCAGCATCAGACAGAGCAGCGCAGGGAGGGAATCGGGCAGCTTTTAAGTTTCCGCATGCCTACCGCCACGCTACCGCCAGCTTCCTCCAGAAAACCTCCGCACTTCTTCCGCAACAGGCAGACTTCTTTATGAATGCCCACCCAGAAGTCTAAAGTACCGGTTGCGGAGAAGAACGGTGTTTTCCCGCACTACCGACAGCCTGTTTATGAATGATACCCATTGGCCCACAAACATGCCCCCCCCAGCTTGCCTCCTCCCCTCCCATAGAAACACATTACCTGCCCATCACACAGCCCCCACCCCTTACGAACCATGCAATTGGTCCACCAATATACTCTTAGGTATATAAACCTTGATCTCCAGACTCACTGGTACAGACGCGCTATTCGTGACCTTGAGACTATACTGGTGAGTCTGGTTTACTGCATTTTACTACGTTTGATTGCATCGAGTTTTGCCCCACCCTTATTTTCTCCCTAACCCCCCCCCCCCTAATAGCCCCCCCTTTCCTTTTGTTTTTTTTCTTTCCTTCTCACTCCTATCTGTTTATTGCCTGAGGAAGCGGGAACGTACCCGTGAAACGTGTTGCACTGTTTGTTTTGGCCTATATTAACAAACCTGTTGTCATAAAACTGGTGGTATCTTGTCTGCTTTGGGAAGGCGAGTCCACCACCACCTCCTGAGGGATTTTAAGCCTTTTAGAACCTTTTATCCGGCTGGCACCTCTGTTCACGCTTACATCATCTTAATGACATGTTTATGTATGCAAAAAAAAAAATAGATGTATGCCCTTTTGATGTTGCATGTATTTAGATGTCTGCTCTAACATCTTGTCAGCATACAGGATTCTAGTCTGAAGACCGCCGAGTAGCCGAAAGCTTACTCATTCTGTTAAAGAGGATCTGTGAGAATAAAAACATCTCCTGTACTTACCATACCATGGGGGGGAGCCTCTGGATCCTAACGAGGCTTCCCCCTCATTCTCTGTCCCTAGGTTCCACTGCCAGCTACCCTATATTTGGTGAACAAATATAATTCTGAAATAGTTGAGGCGACTCGCTCCTGCCTGGGCAGTAGAGCGGACCCGATTTGGCTCAGCTATTTCTGCCTGAGCCCAATCTGCGCCTGCGCTGGAGCCAGGGAAGGTAAATGTTGCTGGTGCTTCAGCGCCTATGCCAAAGCCGACATCCTTGTCGGCTGTGGTTTCTGAGCAGCCAGTGCTGGAACCGAGGGGCAGAGGAGGACAGGGGAAGCCTCATTAGGATCCAGAGGTAAATATCCCCAAGGGGGTTTATTTTTCTTACAGTTCCTCTTTAAGTTAGTTACAGATTGCCCAGCAAGCATGGTGAAGCAGAACTCCTAGGAGTATGTAATGGGCTGAAAGAGACCAAAAAGCCTCCTTACTAAAATACTATGCAAAACTGAAGTTTGCATTCTTAAATCAGAAGTTATTTGTGATTATTCAGCTTGAAGTGAATATGCAAATCATCTCTTTGCTTTGCCCAATAGCTAAACACACCTCCATAACCACTGGAATCCAATAATGTCAGCAATAGGAGGAAAGTTGACCGGCGCTACATAGCAGGTAGGCTGGGAGAAGCATGTGCTAAGGCCGTGCCTCCGGATAACCAGCATCAGCTTGGAGGAGGAAAAGTAACAGACTCCGGGCACTGACCACAAAAGCAATTCAAGTCACCTTTAATTAAGTCACAGCATCCCGACAGTACATATACTGTTAAAGAGACTCTGAAGCCTCATTTTTACCAGTTTTTTTTAAATTTAATCATGTTTAGCATTATAGCCTAAGTTAAATTGCTGGAATCCCACCGCAAAACGAGTGTTTCTTCATAGAGAAAAATCCTGCAAAGCTCCAGGGCTTTACTTCCTTGAAGAGGCAGAGCTTTGAGCTGTAGTTCTGCCTCCTCCGCAATCAATCTCTGTCGATCGCCATCTCCTCCCGCCTCTCTCAATCTTCTTTCACTGAGAGGGGCAGGGGGGGCGGAGATCTGCAGAGATTGCGGAGAGGCTGAGCTACAGCTCAAAGCTCTGCCTCTCCAGGGCAGCACGATCTGCGACCTGCAAAGTCATGGAACTTTGCAGGTCTTTTTCTATATGAAAACTCATTCTGTGGCGGATTGCAGCAGTTTAACTGAGGCTATAATGCTAATCATGATTACAAAAAAAAAAAAAAGGTAAAAAAATTGACGTCAGAGTAGAGATGAGCGTAATGACCTAATTACGATTTCGCGAAATTTCGCGTAATTAGTGTAATTACGATTATGGCTGTAAGTACATAATCGTAATAAAGAAGGATTTCGTGAAATTTCGCGTAAGCGTAATTTTCGCGTAATTTTCGCATTACAGTCGTATCATGCCGTAATTTCGCATTAAACGCTACCGTAATTTCGCGTTAAACCGTAACGCTCCGTATAATATAAAAAAGCCGCCGACTTTAAGGGTTAATAGCAAAGCCCCCTTAAATGCTAAGAGCTTCAAATTTGGAGAATATATTAAGGAGATCAGGAGGAATAAGAGGAAAAAAAATTTTTTCAAAAAGACCTTATAGTTTTTGAGAAAATCGATGTTAAAGTTTCAAAGGAAAAATGTAAACATTTAAAAACCCGCCGACTTTAACGGTTAATAGCAAAGCCTGCTTAAAGTTTAGGAACACCAAATTCCCAGGGTATATTAAGGGGATCAGTGGGAATAAGAGGAAAAAATTTTTTTTCAAAAAGACCTTATAGTTTTTGAGAAAATCGATTTTTAAGTTTCAAGGGCGAAAATGTCTTTTAAATGCGGAAAATGTCAGTTTTTTTTGCACAGGTAACAATAGTGTATTATTTTCATAGATTCCCCCAAGTGGGAAGAGTTTTACTTACTTCGTTCTGAGTGTGGGAAATATTAAAAAAAAACCGACGTGGGGTCCCCCCTCCCAGACCTCTTTAACCCCTTGTCCCCCATGCAGGCTGGGATAGCCAGAATGCGGAGCACCGGCCGCGTGGGGCTCCGCACCCTGACTATACCAGCCCGCATGGTCCATGGATTGGGGGGTCTCGGAAGGGGAGGGGCAGCCAAGCTTTCCCCTCCCCCTCCGAGCCCTTGTCCAATCCAAGGACAAGGGGCTCTTCTCCACCTCCGATGGGCGGTGGAGGTGGAGGCCGCGATTTCCTGGGGGGGAGGTTCATGGTGGAATCTGGGAGTCCCCTTTAAAAAGGGGTCCCCCAGATGCCCACCCTCCCTCCCAGGAGAAATGAGTATAGAGGTACTTGTACCCCTTACCCATTTCCTTTAAGAGTTAAAGTAAATAAACACACAGACACTTAGAAAAAGTATTTTAATTGAACAAAAAACATAACCACGAAAAAAGTCCTTTAATATTCTTAATTAACCATTAATACTTACCTGTCCCTTTAAATAAATGATCCCTCGCAATATCCTCGGAAATGTTCTATCAGTTAGAATGTAACAAAGTTATTACAATGTAACAACTTTGTTACATTGTAACTACGCCGCACCCCACGTCACTCACCGCCGCCGCCGCCGCGTCTGTGCTGCAGGACCCAACAGAGCTCTGAGCTATAGCTCAGAGCTCTCTAAGCATCTTTGTATTTGGGCTCCAAGGAGCCCCATTGGTCCTTAGCAGACCAATGGGGTTCCTTCTGATTTAAAGGAACCCCATTGGTCTGCTAAGGACCAATGGGGCTCCTCGGAGCCCAAATACAAAGATGCTTAGAGAGCTCTGAGCTATAGCTCAGAGCTCTGTTGGGTCCTGCAGCACAGACGCGGCGGCGGCGGCGGCGGCGGTGAGTGACGTGGGGTGCGGCGTAGTTACAATGTAACAAAGTTGTTACATTGTAATAACTTTGTTACATTCTAACTGATAGAACATTTCCGAGGATATTGCGAGGGATCATTTATTTAAAGGGACAGGTAAGTATTAATGGTTAATTAAGAATATTAAAGGACTTTTTTCGTGGTTATGTTTTTTGTTCAATTAAAATACTTTTTCTAAGTGTCTGTGTGTTTATTTACTTTAACTCTTAAAGGAAATGGGTAAGGGGTACAAGTACCTCTATACTCATTTCTCCTGGGAGGGAGGGTGGGCATCTGGGGGACCCCTTTTTAAAGGGGACTCCCAGATTCCACCATGAACCTCCCCCCCAGGAAATCGCGGCCTCCACCTCCACCGCCCATCGGAGGTGGAGAAGAGCCCCTTGTCCTTGGATTGGACAAGGGCTCGGAGGGGGAGGGGAAAGCTTGGCTGCCCCTCCCCTTCCGAGACCCCCCAATCCATGGACCATGCGGGCTGGTATAGTCAGGGTGCGGAGCCCCACGCGGCCGGTGCTCCGCATTCTGGCTATCCCAGCCTGCATGGGGGACAAGGGGTTAAAGAGGTCTGGGAGGGGGGACCCCACGTCGTTTTTTTTTTATATTTCCCACACTCAGAATGAAGTAAGTAAAACTCTTCCCACTTGGGGGAATCTATGAAAATAATACACTATTGTTACCTGTGCAAAAAAACCTGACATTTTCTGCATTTAAAAGACATTTTCGCCCTTGAAACTTAAAAATCGATTTTCTCAAAAACTATAAGGTCTTTTTGAAAAAAAAAAAATTTCCTCTTATTCCCACTGATCCCCTTAATATACCCTGGGAATTTGGTGTTCCTAAACTTTAAGCAGGCTTTGCTATTAACCGTTAAAGTCGGCAGGTTTTTAAATGTTTACATTTTTCCTTTGAAACTTTAACATCGATTTTCTCAAAAACTATAAGGTCTTTTTGAAAAAAAAAATTTTCCTCTTATTCCTCCTGATCTCCTTAATATATTCTCAAAATTTGAGGCTCTTAGCATTTAAGGGGGCTTTGCTATTAACCCTTAAAGTCGGCGGCTTTTTTATATTATACGGAGCGTTACGGTTTAACGCGAAATTACGGTAGCATTTAATGCGAAATTACGGCATGAACGAAATGCGAAATTACGCGTTGAAAATTATGCTTACGGTATTTTCAATTACGATTTTAATGGCAATTACGCTACCGTAATTTCGCATCGTAATCGCAAATTTCGCATGCGTAATTTTAGTAATGCGAAATTACGAAAATTTCGGCTCAACTCTACTTCAGAGTCTCTTTAACCACCTTTTAGGACCCCCCCTAGTGGCCAGGCCATTTTTTTTACAATTCAGACCACTGCAGCTATAACGGTTTATTGCTCGGTCATACAACTTACCACCCAAACAAATTTTACCTCCTTTTCTTTCCACTAACACAGCTTTCTTTTAGTGCTATTTGATTGCTGCTGCGATTTTTAGTTTTTATTATATTCATCAAAAAAGACAGGAATTTTGTCAAAAAAATGATATTTTGAACGTTCTGTGGTAAAAAATTTTAAATAAAGTAAATTTTTTATACAAGTTTTTGTCCAAATTTATTGTGCTACATGTCTTTGATAAAAAAAAAAAAATCCAGAAAGTGTATATTTATTGGTTTGGGTAAAAGTTATGGCATTTACAAACTATGGTACAAAAAAGTAAATTTGCACAGTTTGAAGCAGCTCTGACTTTTTTGAGCACCTGTCATGTTTCTTGAGGTGCTAGAATGTCAGGATAGTATAAATACCCCCCAAATGACCCCATTTTGGAAAGAAGACACCCCAAGGTATTTGCTGAGGGGCATGGTGAGCTCATAACAGATTTAATTTTTTGTCACAAGTTAGCAGAAAATGACACTTTGTGACAAAAAAAAAGTGTTTCCATTTTTGCTATCTTGTGACAAAAAAATTAAAATCTTCCACGGACTCACCATGCCCCTCAGTGAATACCTTGGGGTGTCTACTTTCCAAAATTGAGTCACTTGGGGGGTACTAGTACTGCTCTGGCATTTTGGGGGGCTCAATTGTGAGCACCCCTGTAAAGCCTAAAGGTGCTCATTGGACTTTGGGCCCCTTTACGCAGCTAGGCAACAAAAAAAGTGTCACACATGTGGTATTGCCGTACTCAGGAGAAGTAGTATAATGTGTTTTGGGGTGTCTTTTCACACATTCCTATGCTGGGTGGGAGAAAGATCTCTGTAAAGGACAACTTTTTAAAAAAATTTTACACTAAATTGTCCATTTACAGAGATATTTCTCCCACCCAGCATGGATATGTGTAAAAATATACCCAAAAACACATTATACTACTTCTCTTGAGTACGGCGATACCACTTGTGTGACAATTTTTTGCAGCCTAGCTTTGCAAAGGGGCGCAAAGTCCAATGAGTACCTTTAGGATTTCACAGGTCAATTTTAATTATCTGGTTTCCAGACTACTCCTCACGGTTTAGGGCCCCTAAAATGCCAGGGCAGTATAGGAACCCCACAAGTGACCCCATTTTTGATAGAAGACACCCCAAGGTATTTTGTGAGGGGTATGGTGAGTTCATAGAAGATTTTATTTTTTTGTCACAAGTTAGTGGAAAATTACACTGTGAGAAAAAACAAAAAAAATCAATTTTCACTAACTTGTGACAATGAAATAAAACCACTACACAAAGAATTGAATGTGTGCATTAAACACCAAGTGAACACCTGACATATCTGGCTAAGCAAATTTGGCCTAATTGGCTATTCATGAGGCAATGCTCATGCAAATATGCATTCGCTTTCGCATGCCAACTTATGCAGGGTCAAAAACCAGTTCCGCAAAGCGGTCGCCCTGCGGGAATTAGTTCATGCTACAATAGCACTATCCAGGAGCGCCACGGGGAGGCTTCCCAATGCCTCCATACAACCGGGGACTGCCGGGTCCCAGGCGCTTTCACAGCCTGGGAACCACAGCAGCACCCCGGAGGGGGAGGCTGGGTGGCGCAGGCGGCCCCCCCAAGCGTGGCCAGTGCCGGGGAGAGCCGCCCACACCCACCTCCCAATATTTAAAAACAGGCACTTACCTTAACGTCCATTGCGTTCTGCTACTGAGCATAGCTTGGGTGCAACACATTTGAAAAAGGAAAGGAATGAAGCATGGGTCGCACTGAGCTTTGGAGCTCAGGGCTGGCTCACACACAGCACTCCAAGGGGGGGGGGGGGGGGGAGGACAGGCGCAGACAGCCCACTCCAGGGCTCACACCACCTGGAATGAGCCATCCACCACCCGCCTCCAAAGGGAGGATACAAAATGAACCACTACACAAAGAATCATGCTTCATTCCTTTCCTTTTCAAATGTGTTGCACCCAAGCTATGCTCAGTAGCAGAATGCAATGGGCTTGAAGGTAAGTGCATGTTTTTTAAATATTGGGAGGTGGGTGCGGGCGTCTCTCCCCGGCGCAGGCCATGGCTGGGGGGGCCGCCTGCGCCATCCAGCCTCCCCCTCCGGGGTGCTGCTGTGGTTCCCAGGCAATGAGAGCGCCTGGGACCCCGCGGTCCCCCGGTTGTATGGAGGCATTGGGAAGCCTCCCCGTACCGCTCCTGGATAGTGCTATTGCAGCATGAACTAATTCCCGCAGGGCGGGACACACTACAATGCTACATGCTGAAGCCAGCCTAGCATGTACCATTGTGATATATCCAAGAGAAAAATGAGCTTGCTTAGGGAATTGTAGGATTTCAAAAGCCAACTCACATACATTGGCCAATGGCCAGGTCCAGGAATTGAACTCAGGCCTACTGCTCTGTAGGCTGCTATCCTAACCATAATCCTAATTCTGAAAATTGCCTGTGAAATTCTGCCGGTATCCGTTGATGGTTTTAAGCTGAAAATTCAGTTCAATGGCATCAAGTCCTAGAGAGAGAGAGAGAGAGCTCATTTTTCTCTTGGGTATATCACAATGGTACATGCTAGGCTGGTGCCAGCATAAAGCATTGTAGTGTGTTGTGTTGGTGGTATAATGGTTAGGATAGCAGCCTACCGAGCACTAGACCTGGGTTCAATTCCTGGGCCTGGCCAATGTATGTGAGTTGGATTTCGACATCCTACAAATCCCTAAGCAAGCTTTTATTCTTGGCTATATCATAATGGTACATGCTAGGTTGGCTTCAGCATGTAGTGTTGGTGGTGGTATAGTGGTGAAGAGAGCTACCTTCCAAGCACTAGACCTGGGTTCAATTCCTGGTCAAGGTATGTAAGCTGGCTTTTGAAATCCTACAATTCCCTGGAAGACGAGACCCTCCACCCTCAGGGAGGAGGGAGTGAGAGAGGAGGAAAAGGACTAAGGGAACAGTTAATAGGGTGTATGGGCTACCATATAGCATTAACAAGGTTCCATTTGCGATTATTTGAATTTTCCAACGGAATTTCGCAAAAATCCAGCGGAATTTTCATAGCGACGGAATTCAGAGCTGGTGGAATCCGCGAATTTCGGCGGAACGGAATTTGCTCTTTCCGATCATCCCTAGCCCTAAACTGTCAGGAGTAGTCTGGAAACCAAATAATTAAAATTGACCTGTGAAATTCTAAAGGTACTCATTGGACTTTAGGCCCCTTTGCACAAATAGGCTGCAAAAAAGTGTCACACACGTAGTATCACCATACTCAGAAGAAGTAGTATAATGTGTTTTGGGGTGTATTTTTACACATACCCATGCTGGGTGGGAGAAATATCTCTGTAAATAGACAATTTAGTGTAAAAAAAAAAAAAAGACACTATTTTGCAGCCTAGCTGTGCAAAGGGGCCCAAAGTCCAATGAGTACCTTTAGGATTTCACAGGTCAATTTTAATTATTTGGTTTACAGACTACTCCTCACGGTTTAGGGCCCCTAAAATGCCAGGGCAGTATAGGAACCCCACAAGTGACCTAATTTTGGAAAGAAGACACCCCAAGGTATTCCATGAGGGATATGGTGAGTTCATAGAAGATTTTATTTTTTATCACAAGTTAGTGGAAATGGATTTTTTAGTTTTTTCTCACAAAGTGTCATTTTCCACTAACTTGTGACAAAAAAAATAAAATCTTCTATGAATTCACCATATCCCTCATGGAATACCTTGGGTGTCTTCTTTCCAAAATGGGGTCACTTGTGGGGTTCCTATACTGCCCTGGCATTTTAGGGGCCCTAAACCGTGAGGAGTAGTCTGGAAACCAAATATTTAAAATTGACCTGTGAAATCCTAAAGGTACTCATTGGACATTGAGCCCCTTTGCACAGCTAGGCTGCAAAAAAGTGTCACACATGTGGTATCACTGTACTCAGAAGTAATATAATGTATTTTATGTTGTTTTTCCACACATACCCATGCTGGGAGGGAGAAATATCTCTGTAAAGGACAACTTTTTCAATTTTTTACACAAAGTTGTCATTTACAGAAATATTTCTACCACCCAGCATGGGTATGTGTAGAAAGAGACCAAAAAATACATTATAATAATTTTCCTGAGAAGGGCGATACCACATATGTGACAGTTTTTTGCAGCCTAGCTGTGCAAATGGGCCAAAAGTCCAATGAGCACCTTTAGGCTTTACAGGGGTGCTCACAATTTAGCCCCCCCCCCCCCCCCCAAACAGTGCCAGGACAGTAAACACTCCCAACAAATGACCCCATTTTGGAAAGAAGACATCCCAAGGTATTCCACGAGGTGCATAGTGAGTTCATAGAAATTTTTATTTTTGTGTCACAAGTTAGCAAAAAATGACACTGTGAGAAAAAAATTAAAAAACAACAACAAACAAACAATTTCTGCTAACTTGTGCCCCAAAAAAAAAATCTTCTATGAACTCACCATGCCCCTCAGCAAATACCTTGTGGTGTCTTCTTTCCAAAATGGGGTCATTTGTGGGGTCCGTCCTGGCATTTTAGGGTCTCCGCAATCATTACATGTATGGCCAATATTAGGAGTTTCTGCTATATTCCTTATATTGGGCATACGGGTGATGCACTTTTTTTTTCCATAAAAGGAAAACTGAACGGCAAAGGTTTTCGCATTTGCATTGATCAATGAGGATGAAGCAATATCTGCCGAAAAATGTGAAAAAAGAGGGGCATGGTGTTTTCCAGGACATAGGAGCACCGCCCACAAAATTCTCCAAACCCACTTTGCTCCTATGCCCTGGCAAACCCGATTAATCTATTCACATCGATCGATGTAGATGAAAAAACCTTTGCCGGTTTTGATACAAAGTGCTTGCCAAAGCATAGGAACTCCAACACTGCCCCTCAGCTCATATGCCTTGGCAAACGTATCTTACTGCGGAGGAGAAATCTCATCCTGCACCTGCAGCGCTGCATGCACCGACTTGTGTGTAATCTGACAGAAGCGCAATGCTTCTGTCAGGATGCACCATCAGTGCTGCAGCTGGTTGGTTGATCAGTCGGTCGGTCCACCTGGAAGGGTAAAGGATGGAAAAAGACAGAGAGAGAGAAAAAGAAAACACACAAAAAAAACCACACAAAAAAACAAGCAAGCAGCAATGCAATAAAGTAATTAACATTAACTTTGATAAACTTTATTGAAACTTTTTAACCAAACATTAACAATTTTAACTTTTAACTTTTTTGCTTACCCGTTGTTGTGTTTTTTTTTTTTTTTTTTTTACCTTCCGAGGACAAACTTCTCCTTCCCCATGGGACAGTGTGCAAACAGTGTGTGGCGAAGTACACTATGCACTTTGTCCCAAGTCCCAAGTGGTTTAAAGAGACTCTGTAACTTTAAAAAGATCCCCTGGGGGGTACTCACCTCGGGTGGGGGAAGCCTCTGGATCCTAATGAGGCTTCCCACGCCGTCCTGCGTCACACGGGGGTCTCGCTGCAGCCCTCTGAACAGCCGGCGACAGGCCCGACTGTAATTTCAATATTTACCTTTGCTGGCTCCAGCGGGGGCGCTGTGGCTGCATTCGGCTCGGAAATAGACGGAAATACCCGATCTCCGTCGGGTCCGCTCTACTGCGCAGGCGCCGGAGACTTGCGCCTGTACAGTAGAGCGGACCCGACGGCGATCGGGTATTTCCGCCTACTTTGGAGCCGACAGCCGTCAGAGCGCCTGCGCAGGAGCCAGGAAGGTAAATATTACGTCACGGCTGTACGGAGGGCTGCAGCGAGACCCCCGAGGGACGCAGGCGGCGTGGGAAGCCTCTGTAGGATCCGGAGGCTTCCCCCACCCGAGGTGAGTACCCCCCAGGGGACGTTTTGCCGTTACAGTTCCTCTTTAAAGGGAACCAGAGAGGATGCAATATACATACCTGGGGCTTCCTCCAGCCCCATATGCACGGATCGCTCCCACGCCGCCGTCCTCCGCTGCCTGGATCCGCCGCCACCGGGTCCCGTCATTGCCGCGAGTCGGCAAGTCGGCCGGCGGACGCGGCCAATTCTCCGCATCACAGGGTGCTCTCCCCATACAGATACGCATGTGGCGGCTTACTGCGCAGCCGCATGCGTACATGTATGGAGGGAGCCCCTGTGATGCGGACAATTGGCCGCGTCCGCCGGAAGTGACGGGCCCGGTACCGGCGGATCAAGGAAGCTGAGGACGGCGGCGTGGGAGCGATTCAGGCTTATGGGGCTGGAAGAAGCCCCAGGTATGTATAAAATCTTTTTCTTTTTTCACCCCCCCGTTCCTCTCTGGTTCCCTTTAAGTAAACTCAACAGGTACTGGGTATATGCAGTACTGGATAGTACAATGTGCAGCTTCCTGTTACACACACAGATAGTCACTGAATGTGCTGGGCTGCTGGCAGTGGCACACACACTATGAATTAGCAAGGCTGTGCATGCAACAAAAGTGTCAGTTTGACACACAGGAAAAAAAAAATGTACAGGATTAGCTCTGAAAAGAGCTGTTGAGGGGTGCTATAAAAGCAATAATAATCAGCCAGGAGCAAGCTAAGCAGCCAAGAACCTAACTAATCTTTCCCTAGGAGAACAATCTGCAGCAGCTCTCCCTAGTCTGTCTTATTGCAGCAAGCACGAGTGAGTGTAATGGCCGCCGGAGGCTGCCTTATATAAGGTGGGGTGGGGCTCCAGGGCTTAGTGTAGCCTGACTGGCTACAATGTGCCTGCTGACTGTGATGCAGAGGGTCAAAGTTGACCCTCATAGTGCATTATGGGGCGAATCAAACTTCCGCAAAAGTTCGCCTGGTGTAGGCGAACGAGAACCACCAAAGTTCGCCGGCGAACCGTTCGCTACATCTTAGAGGGCCACACTTGTGTAGTAGTTGTCCACGTATAGATGGTACCCCTTGTGGAATAAGGGTGACACCAAGTACCACACAATTTTGCCACTGCTCCCCAGGTAGTCGGGGCATTCGACCGGCTCCCGTTTTGAGTCTTTTCGCTCATAGACCCTAAAACCATAAGTATAGCCTGTGGCCCTTTCACAGAGCTTATACAACTTGACCCCGTAAAATGTATCAGGGACTCATCTACGCAGATGTTCTGTTCAGGGGTGTAAGCATCTGCAAACTTTGATGAAAAGTGGTCTATGAGGGGCCAAATTTTGTAGAGCCGGTCGTAAGCAGGGTGGTCACTTTGATGACAGGTTGCGTTGTCATTAAAGTGCAGGAAGCGCAGGATCATCTCAAAGCGTAACCTGGGCATGGCAGTAAAGTACATGGGCATGTGATGTATTGGGTGCGTAGACCAATAGGACCGCAATACATTTTTTTTTTTTTGTTAGACCCATGTTAAGGAGAAGGCCCAAAAAGATTTTAAATTCGGAAACTGTGACTGGTTTCCACCGAAACGGCTGGGCATAGTAGCTATTCGGTTTGTTGGCGATGTATTGTGTGGCATAACGGTTGGTCTCTGCCACGGCTAAGTCATAGAGATCCTCGGTGAAGAACAGATTTAAAAACTCTAGGGCTGATCCTAGATGATCTGTCTCCACCTGGACTCCAGACTGGGTGGTGAAAGGGGGCACTATGGGTGCGGTGGAACCAGGGGGTTGACAATCGATTTGCCAGCACCTCTGGGAGTGTAGGGGTTCTACGGGCCCGTGTTTCTGGTGGCTGTGACTGGGGTCTTACTGCACGTGCCACCGAACCAGTTTTAACTGCCATACTGGTGCTCGCCACTTCACCAAGGTATACGGCAGTACTGGTGCTAAGTCCAGGAGGTTCTGCGCTGCTGGTGTATGCCTCACCATGAAAACCTGGATCAGCGCTAGCACCACTCTGCTGCCCTTGAGGCTGATCCTGCGCCACCTGTGGTCCAATGACATGGGGTCGGGTACGCCTGGCGCTAGCAGGGACCTCAACTATCGGATATAGAGCCACTGCTGTCTACAGGATCATATTCTGACCCGGATGATTCGTCGGATGAGAAGTCCCAATCGCTCTCATCCGACTCGGCCAGAATCCTGTAGGCCTCTTCCAGGGAATACCCCTTTCTTGCCATTTTGGGCTGCTAAATTTAGGGGGTATTCCACTGAGACTACCCAGGAAAAAGAGCACCTGTCTAGCAAACGGGAGTACTGGTGAAGTGAAAAAGCTGCAATCACTCAGTTTTGATCAAAAAATATCAAAACTGATCTTTAGAGCGCCACAGCTATTGGGTTGTGTTTTTGCAGTGATCAGAAAAAAAAAATGCTGTCACTGTGGTGGGGTGGGCTGAACGCAAGTGCAGCTGAATGATCAGGCCTCATCGGGCAAACACTGCGTTTTTAGTGAAGCCTACTCTAAGGTGACACTAACGTACTTATATAGATCTGACTGCGATCAATACTGATCACTTACAGATAATGTATAGTACCAATGCAGATTAGCGACAGTGATGAAGCTAATCAGCGACTAATTAGTGACTGGGGTGTCGTGGGCTGGGTGCTAACTGACTTACTACCTAACAAAGGGTGCCTAGGTACAGTCGGAGGCAATCAGATAGCAATCAAAAACAATCAAAGGCAATGAAATACAATCAAATACAGACAGAGGTCAATCAGAGCCAATGACAGGGCAATCAAGAGGCCAATCAGAGTGAAAACAGGCAATCAGATGTCAATCAACAGTGCACAGATGATAAGATGTCACTCAGACCTCAATCAGAGCTAGTGACAGGCGACCAGATGTCAATCACATTGCAGCTGTTAGATGGCAAGCAATGTAAACAGAGATCAATCACAGGGCAATCAGAGATGATCAAATCTATAGTGCTGTGACAGCGCTCCTCTTCTTTTCTACAATTTAAACATAGAAAAAACAATCGCACATAGTGCATTACTGTGAATCACAAAGTACAGTTCCCCACACGTGCATAAGTGCTCAATTGTGCATCACTCGTGGTCTCTACAGCCCCTCCACACTAGCAGCTCACCAGATTGACACCACCTCACAGTCCAGGTGGGTCTAGCGCTTAGCCTATAGAGCGGCCAACTCCAATGACACTTCCACGATAGTTTAGTTCACAATTGGATGATCCATATTTAATGACAAGTTCCACATGAAAAACATATAAGAACACACATAGCATAAAACCGTTGGGCTAAAAGTTATGGCCTGCGCAATATCAGCGCACTCACTTGTGTAGGAAGATAACAGGCATTTCAGGCATTGCAGCCTAGCAATAAAGCTTCTCTGCTGGCGGTGTCGGCGTCCCGAACTTCCCCGCTCCTCGTGGCAGCCTGTCTCCTGACCTTCCAGATCCCAGTGACGTCAACGCTCCTGGTCACGCCCAGGGCGTCACTGGGATCTGGAAGGTCAGGAGACAGGCTGCCACGAGGAGCGGGGAAGTTCGGGACGCCGACACCGCCAGCAGAGAAGCTTTATTGCTAGGCTGCAATGCCTGAAATGCCTGTTATCTTCCTACACAAGTGAGTGCGCTGATATTGCGCAGGCCATAACTTTTAGCCCAACGGTTTTATGCTATGTGTGTTCTTATATGTTTTTCATGTGGAACTTGTCATTAAATATGGATCATCCAATTGTGAACTAAACTATCGTGGAAGTGTCATTGGAGTTGGCCGCTCTATAGGCTAAGCGCTAGACCCACCTGGACTGTGAGGTGGTGTCAATCTGGTGAGCTGCTAGTGTGGAGGGGCTGTAGAGACCACGAGTGATGCACAATTGAGCACTTATGCACGTGTGGGGAACTGTACTTTGTGATTCACAGTAATGCACTATGTGCGATTGTTTTTTCTATGTTTAAATTGTAGAAAAGAAGAGGAGCGCTGTCACAGCACTATAGACTGATATTCAAGGACTTGTGATAGCGAACACTCGATTGAAGCATATGCTATTGCACCCGTTTGAACTTTGGCAGGCGCAGTTTGTGTTTATTATAAGAGATGATCAAATGCAAATCAGAGCTGGTGACAGGTGATCAATTGTCAATCCACAGTGCACAAACGCATAGATGTCACTCAGATGTCACTAAATGTCACTCAGACCTCAATCAGCGCTGATAACAGGTGACAAGATGTATATCAGACCTCACTCAGATGCATAAACAAGGCGGTAGGGTCCAGTGAGGGGTGATCTGCGGGGGGCAATGTGGTGCAGGGCTCACGTGCGAGCTGCCATCCTCTCTGGTGGTCGATCCCGGACACTGTGACCACCAGAGGAGGAGGCAGCACATATAATACACGTTGTTTCCAAAACAACGTTTAATATACACTTTGATTGGCTCGTTTGAAAGATCGCCGCCCACCGGCGCTGCTAATTGGCCAGTGGGCGAAAGACACGGGGCGGAGTAAACTGCTGGGGATGCGCACGCATCGGTGCGCGCGATCCCCAGCTAGAGCCCGCTCAGGCCATTCACACCAATGGGCGTGGAGTGGTCCTGGCGCTGCCGCACTGCTCACGCCAATGGGCGTGGAGCAGTCGGCAACTGGTTAAGGCCTGACAGCCATTTCGCAGGCCAATTGCCAGCTTCGTCAGAGGCAAGAGATAATATGGGTTATTATCTCTTGCCTCAGATGAAGCTGGCATTAGCCTGCAAAACGGCTGTCAGGCCTTAACATTGTATGTACTGTCAGGATGCTGGCAATGAATTAACGGTGACTTGAATTGCTTTTGTGGTTGGTGCCTGGAATCCCCAATGATGTCACTCAGCTTACATTCCAAGGGTTCTGCAGGTTAGATGACTTGCGTATTCAGCAGAGATGCACTGTGGGACACCTCGGGTTCTCTCCAACCTGAATAATCACTTCTGTTTTAAGAAGGTAATTTTTTAAGTTAACCAATAAATGGCAATGCTCCCGACTTTCTGAGATAAGAAAAAGAAGGACACACTCCATGCCACACACCTAATCACACCCCACCACACCTCTAGTCATACATACCATGAAGATTTCATAAGAAAAGTATGTTGTTTAATTCAAACCACACTGGTCCTTTCTATGCATTTTTCTTCATATTTACATTTGAAAATAAGAAATATATTAATTCCAAGGATGTAAACAAAGTTTTTAGTCAATAATACACATGTTTTTTCCTGTAGAAAAATAAATATAATCATACAGATCTGTACATCAGTCCTGAAAGAGGGACAAATTAGCTAGAAAGAGGGACAGAGGGGCTGGGTTTCCAAAGAGGGACTGTCCCTTCAAAAGAGGGACAGTTGGGAGCTATGAAATGGTATCATCCTGATTCTAAACTTCTTACATATACATAAGTGATCTCAGTGCTGCTGATTACTTAGCTCACCTATGACCGCTATTTTGCCGGGATCGTTCTTGCTGGTATCTTCTCCTGCAATGCTTAAGATGCTGTTAGCTCCAGACTTTTCCTGATCGGGAAGCAGATAATTAAGCTATCTAGGGTGGTGCGCTCTCTCCACCCTTCACCAGCAGCCAAAAAGTTAACCCTTGGTGCTGTAGACTGATTGCGTTCTGCAGCTTGCCTGTGATTTCTTTGTCTTCCCTAACTTTTGCATAGCGGATGACTCTCTCTGCATGTTTGTCTTATTAACTTTAAGGTCTTGTTTTGCAATTTTTTGCACAATGCACGCTGCGATTTTTTTTTTCACTTCCTAACGTCAGTCAGGAAGTGAACTCTTTCACCCGGATAAGAATACATACAATCTATTTATCCACCACAAAGAGAATAAGCTGGCAGGCACACTGGACTTAAAATTCTCACCAAATTAATTGGTACAAGCATAAGTGCATGAAATGCATCTGAGCCAATCTAGCAACGTGTATCAGCATAAGCAAACGGTTTGTTAAACAGCAAATTACATGCACATCATGAAGCTAGCTCAGAGCAAAGCAGAAGAAAGCATGCGAGGAGCCATGGAGTAGGCAGTGCAGGTATACTTGTGTGACCTTATGCAGGCTATTGTGGACTGGGTGGAGGCATGGTGTGCTGGGGTGGATCCAAGTTGGCTGCCCTTACAGCCGTTTCGCTCTAATCCTCTGTGGGCCTCATCAGAGGGGCATAGTGCCTAGCTGGTCCCCTGGGTTTCCGCTGATGCTGGGCCTCTCACTGCCCGCAGCGTGCGCCACTCTCGTTGGCTTCTAGTGGCGAGGGGACGGCATCTTCCGCCTTTTCAGGCGCATCGCCGTCCCCTCACTTCCGCCCTCTCTTGCCGACGTCACAAACTCCCGGCAGACGCATCTGCGGTCGCTAAGCAACCGCCATGCGTACATATCCGGGATAGCCCTGCGCGATGTGGCCATCTTGTGGCCGAATTGCAGAATACAGCCTCAAACGGTGGAAATGCTTTAAAACAGCATGTCTCCATTCAGTCCATCCACCGAACAAGTGTGGAAAGGAATAGGACCTCATACCAAGACTGAGAAAGATTATATTAATTATGGTCAAGGAAGAAAATTCACAGACTCCGGCACTCCATAGGATAACTTCTGTTTATTGAAGCCACACAGCAACAGATACAACAGATGCCCCTTCTGTCTACAGCTGTTTCACGTGAGTTTCACGCCTCTTCAGGACACGTGGGGCCTACCACCTTCACTTCCTACCCCACCTATAAGCAGGTAACCCCTCCCCCTCTCCCACCTCTCTCTCACAGGGCAGGATCAGGGAGGAAAAGACAAGATCTGGAGTATAGGTGGCAGTGTAGTATATACAAAATTCCTACTAAGGACCTATTTAAAAAAAGCATTAGCCTCATCTCTCTCGTTAAAGCCCAGATTCCCCAGAGCCTCAGTATGATAGATCATCCAGGCTTCTCTTTTAGAGAGTCTATCATCTCTTAGTCCTCCCCTGGGGTCACACTGTATGACCTCCAGCCCAGCAAAGGAGAGACAATCAGTGTCACCCAGATGGGTCTCGTTAACATGTTCAATCAAACGGGTAGCACCTACACCGTTTTTAATGGACCTTTTGTGCTGAAGAAATCTCTACTTCAGGGGCTGGACCGTCCTACCAATATAGTAGCGACCACAGGGGCATCACACACAGTAAACGGCATATCGTGTACGACAATTAATGCTTTAAACAGCATGTCTCCATTCAGTCCATCCACCGAACAAGTGTGGAAAGGAATAGGACCTCATACCAAGACTCAGAAAGATTATATTAATTATACTATGCTTAATTCATTAATTCTTACGTGTTCACATTAATATTATTTGCTATATTTTTGTTTTGTTTACGAAACACACTAAAACTGTCAACACAAGCATGACACTATAAGACATTATAAATTTCAATATTCCAATAAACCATAATTTATACTTCAAGGACATTGATGGCCCATGGGGAAAAGAAGGGGGAGGAGGGGGGAGAAGGAAAAAGGGGAAGGTGGGAAGGAGGGGGAGATGGGAAGAAGTGGGACAACGGGGTAGGGAGTCGCCGGGAAAAAAAAGGGAAATGGGAAAGGGGTGAGGGGGGAGGGAAAGGAAAGTATGGAACAGGAAAAAGAGGGGAGTGGAAGAAGAAAGAGGATGGCGCTGGGGAAATTGCTATACCAAGAACTTTTTCAAGTGTTTTAGGATTTCCCTATACCTGCCATTATAGGCAAATTGCCCCAAAAATGGTACAGGCAGTGCTTTGGTGAGCTGGTTGTAATTGAACTGCTCAGATGTGAACACTCTCATAGAGAATCATTGCACAAGTGCTTTTAGCAAGCCCTCCAACTGTCCAGGATTCGGCGGGACGGTCCCGGTTTGGGGAGGCGTTCTGCTGTTCCGGGCCACCCTCTGTGTGTCCCAGCAGGCAAAGGAGGGAATAAACAATGATCGAGGCACCAGCTGCGGACAACCGCTGAAGTGTAATGCGGGGAGGGGGGCCAACATCACTCCTCTCTCCCTCTGTCTCCATCATGTGCCCCCATCTTGAGTCCCCTTATGAATGCAGAGAACTTGTGCAGCCGGCGTTTAGTTTACCTTTCCATCCCGGTGGCAGGCTTCTTTCTACTTCCTGTTTCCCATGATGCAAAACAGGAAGTTGGAAGCCGGCCACCGGAACAGAAAGGTAAACTAAACGCCCACTGCGCAAGTTCTCTGCATTTGTCTGTAGACCTTACCTGCGGTTCAGTCAGTCACCAGAAGAGGAGCTTATCCATCACTAATGAGTGAGGAGGTGGAGCTAGAAGTTGCTAGGAGCCGGGGCGGGGAGTGCTGTGCGTGTGGAGAATGCTGTTAGGGGTGATATATGGCTTATAGAGATGTCTCGAACCTCCGATTTTAGGTTCGCGAACATAAGTGCTTTAAAACACTTAAAGTGCTTTAAAACATCTTGTGTGTGTGTGTATACATCAATCAGGTAGTGTAATTAGTGTACTGCTTCACACTGACAGACCAAACTCACTGTGTAACGCACCGCAAACAGCTGTTTGTGTAGTGATGGCCGTGCTGGACTGGTGCACACGATGGCGAGACTGCAGGCGATATATCGGTTTTCAAGCCCAAATAGTCGGGCTGAGGTAGCTCAATAATAGAACAACAGTGACTGAGTGACCAGCTGATCGAATTTGGTCTGTCCACAATGAAGCAACGACCTTATTATCTTGGGTGTGCCCCAAACACACTCATATAGCTAGTCATTGCTTCATTGTGATACGCAAGCACCTTCACTGCGGCAAGGTAACGATCACGAAAGGGGAATGGACGCATGTACATGCCTTTTTGTTTTGTTGTTGCAGCCGCAGTGCACCAAAAAAAAATTAGGCATATACATGCACCAGAAAAATTATTCTTTGAGTTAGAGGCCGCTGCTAGCAGCGGCCTTAAAAATTCAGGAATCCACCTGGCTTCCTGGACCCTGTTGGTGGTGGCGGAGAAGGCAGTCAAGCGGCCTGCATGCAGAGATGCTGTGTGGGGACCGACTTAGTTTTGGGGCAGGCAGCAGCGGCCGGAAAGCAGGCAGAAATGCTGTGTGGGGACTGACTTAGTCTTCGGGCAGGCAGTAGCCCTCTGGGTTCCATGCCTCATTCATTTTGATAAAGGTGCAGTACTGAACACTTTTTTGACCTAGGCGACTTCTCTTCTCAGTGACAATGCCGCCAGCTGCGCTGAAGGTCCTTTCTGACCAGACGCTTCAGACAGGGCAAGACAGAAGTTGGATGGCAAATTGTGACAGCTCTGGCCACAGGTCAAGCCTGCGCACCCGGTAGTCCAGGGGTTCATTGCTGTTTAGAGTGTCTACATCCGCACTTAAGGCCAGGTAGTCGGCTACCTGCCGGTCGAGGCGTTGGTGGAGGGTGGATCCGGAAGGGCTAAGTTGAGGCGTTGGACTAAAGAATGTCCGCATGTCTGACATCACCATGAGATCGCTAGAGCGTCCTGTCCTTGCCTGCAATGGACATGGGAGAAGAAGGAAGATTACTGGCAGGCATTGGCACCTTTATTCCGTTGTGCTGTGACATCAACCTTAAACGATCAATTCGCTGATGGCCCCTTCACTGCGACTCACCAGGTTTGTCCCCTCCTTAAACGTACGCATGAGCCTGCAGGCATTACGCATGAGTGTCCAGTACCTCGGCAACAAAATCCCCAGCTCCCCAGAGCCTGATCTTTGACCGTAGGTGTACATATAGTCGTTGACGACTTTCTCCTATTGTAGCACGTGGTCAAACATGAGGAGCATTGAATTCCAGCGAGTTGGGCTATCGCAAATCAAGTGCCTCACCGGCAAGTTGTTTCTCTGCTGAATATCGGCAAAGCATGCCATGACTGT
This sequence comes from Hyperolius riggenbachi, assembly GCF_040937935.1. Classification (NCBI taxonomy): domain Eukaryota; kingdom Metazoa; phylum Chordata; class Amphibia; order Anura; family Hyperoliidae; genus Hyperolius; species Hyperolius riggenbachi. The sequence goes on along the minus strand of NC_090649.1, from coordinate 113,911,785 downwards.
GTAGGAACACATAAAATTCCCACACACCTTCCTGGACTGTTTCAGGACATCCTGTAAGCCTGGGTAGTTACACACAAATCTTTGGATTATTAGATTCAGCACATGTGCCATGCAGGGTACATGTGTCAACTTTCCCAAACTCAAAGCTGAAATGAGATTGCTGCAGTTGTCACACACCACATTGCCGATCTCCAGTTGGTGTGGAGTCAGCCATTGATCCACCTGTTTGTTCAGAGCAGCCAGGAGAGCTGCTCCAGTGTGACTCTCGGCTTTGAGGCAAGACATGTCCAAGATGGCGTGACACCATCATACCTGGCATGCAGCATAGGCCTTGGGAAGCTGGGGGTGTGTAGTTGGAGAGGAGATCGCAGCACCAGTAGAGTAGCACTGCCACTCAACCGAAGAGGAGGACAACGACATTGAAGAGGATGTAGCAGGAGGAGTAGGAGGAGAATGAGAGGTGGTGGCAGCAGGCCTGCCTGCAAGCCGTAGAGGTGTCACTACTAGGTCAGCTGCACAGCCACATACTCCCTGCTTGCCAGTGGTTACCAGGTCTACCCAATGTGCCGTATAAGTAATGTACCTGCCCTGACGGTTTTTGCAGACCAGGCATCCATGGTCAGATGGACCCTGACCAAACGCTGTGTGCCAGAGATGACACCACTTGCCTTTCAACATCACGGTACATTTTGGGTATCGCCTTTTTTGAGAAATAATTGTGGCCTGGTATCTTCCACTGCGGTGTCCCAATCACCACAAATTTTTGGAAGGCCTCAGAATCCACCAGCTGGTATGGTAACAGCTGGCGAGATAACAGTTTCGCCAAGCCAGCTGTCAGACGCCGGGCAAGGGGGTGACTGGCAGACATTGGCTTCTTCCGCTCAAAGATTTCCTTCATGGACACCAGGCTGCTGTGGGCAGAGGAGCAGGAACCGCTCAAGTTGAGAGGTGGAGTGGAGGAGGGTGGCTGTGAAGGTGCAAGGGATAAAGCGGCTAAAGATGCTGCACCTGAAGGAGGAATAGGAGGTGGAGGGTGGCTTTGCTGTTGTGTGCTGCTTTTCCTCAGGTGGTCATCCCATTGCCATTTTTGCATCATCATGTGCCTTCATAAGGCAGTTGTCCTGGTCTTTCCACAGCTCAATTTGTGGCGGCAGAAAGTACAGATGGCATCACTGTCATCTGAGGCAGACACACAAAAAAATGTCCACACCACTGAGCCCTGGGGTGATGGCACTGTGGTGGTGGCGTCAGCAGCTGACCTTGAAGGGCATGTTGGCTGGCTGTCCATAGATGGCGATACATGCCGCCAGACACTGCCATGAGCTGTTTCTGATGACAAGCTCCCCCTGCTTCTTTCTTCCTTTTTTCAGCAACTCGTCTCCTCCTACTCCTCTCTGACTCCCCCTCTGAACTGTCCCCTTGGTCATCATGTCTATTGGGATCCCACGTGACATCCATGGCAGTATCATCATCATCGTCATCATCATAATCATTCTCCACAGCTTCGCTTGTTTTAGACACCTCCAAAACTGCACCAACAACAGGTACTTCATCATCCTCACACCTTACGTCCATACAGACGCCTAACTCAGACATATGTGGTGGTGTAACTTGCTTAGCGCCTTCATCTTGTTGTAACAATAATGGCTGTGAATCAGTTAATTCCTCACCAAATACCTCCTGCGAAGTGTCAAATGGAGCGGATGTGGTGCTACTAGTAGCGCTGGTGGTTGCGGAAGATGAGGTGTTCTGTGTTAAATAGTCAACTACATCCTGACAATCTTGGGAGTTGATGACACTTGCCTTCTGAACACTGTACTTTGGTCCAGGGCCACACAAAACCACGTCAGGACGACCTCAAACAGACCTGCTGGGTGGCCTGCCTCTGGCTCTGCCTCTGCCTGTTGTTTTGTCCATATGGGGGGGGGGGGGGGCTGAAGTGATGCACTGACTTGACTAATACAATGTGCAGTCACATAGATGGAGTGAAAGGTATACACTGACTGCTGGTATAATACAATGTGCAGTCACAGATGCAGTGAAAGGTATGCACTGACTGGTATATAAAACAGTTTTTCAGTCACACAGATGCAGTGAAAGGTATGCAGTGACTGCTGGTAGAACAATGAGCAGTCACACAGGTGCAGTGAAAATGTATGCACTGAGTGCTGGTATATAAAACAGTGTGCGGTCACACAGATGCAGTGAAAGGTATGCAGTGACTGACATTATAATACAATGTGCAGCAGTCGCACAGGTGCAGTGAAAGGTATGCAGTGACTAGTGTTATAATACAATGTGCAGCAGCCAGTCACACAGGTGCATTTTGTTTTGTTTTTAAACTTTGTTTATTGAAAATTTGTTAACATACAAAATTAACAAGAGCATCAGAAAACGCAGTTTAGCATGGTAATCATAGAAATTGCAGAATTATTGCAGTGTATTGAGCTGTAATAGAATACAATATAAACAGTATATCATAACAAGTAATAAGCTATGAGTCGTTTAACAAAGCAACCATTAACATAGTAAAGGTTTTATAACAAACAAAGAAACAATAGTATGTTCTGATCAGTCCGAAACAGAGTTAGAGGTTCTTTCCAGTCTGGATCAATTATTTTGATGTTATAAATGTTGGTATAGTCACTCTCATTAGTCACTCTCATATAGTCATTCTCTCATTAGATTAGAAGATAGGTTAAGAAAAACCTACTTAGACAAAGCTAATGGCCTAGTGTGGTTTTAAAGAACAATTAATAAAATAAAAACACTAGGGTTTGGTTCTACAAAGTTGTTTTAGTCAGGGGGTCTAATTATTGACCAATCAAAACCATATAGGTCCATGTTGGCGTCTGGGTGTAATCTGGTTAGTAGAGTTTTTTTCAAGAAATAGGTTCTGTTGTAGGAGGGATTTGAATTGTTTCAGAGAGGGGGTGTCAGTGGTTCTCCAGTTTGATTAAATTAGATGTTTTGATGCACAAAGAATATGTAAGACTGTGGGTCTATATATATGCGGAAAATCCTCTATACCCACATGAAGGATGGCAAGGGCTGGGTTTGAGGGGGGGGGGGGGGTGAATATGGGTATATTTCTGGATGACATAGAAAATTTGCTTCCAGTAGTTTATGATCAGGGGGCACTCCCAAAGGATGTGAGCTAGGATACCTACATGTCCACAGTTTCTCCAGCAGAGGGGGGAAATGTCTTTGGAGAAATTAGCTAAACGTCTGGGTGTTAGATACCATCTCATAATACTCTTGTACAGAATTTCAACATGGAGAATACAGCGAGAGAATGTCTTGGTTTGTTTAATTGCTTGGGTAAGCAGGTCTTTTGATATTTGAATGGAGAAGTCTGTACTCCAAATTTGTGCATATTTTTCAGTATTCCCCTGAGTGGATTGGATAATTTCTTTATACCAGTGGGAAATACCTCCTTTATTTATATGAGGTGAATTGAGTTTGGATAAAATCATGTTTGGGAGTGTAGGCTGTATTAAGCTTTTTTGAGAACACAGGTGCATTGAAAAGGTAGGCATTGAATGTGCTGGGCCTGGCACAGTATAGCAATTAGCAAGGGCCAGCTGCGACAGACAGGGCTGTATATGCAGTGTCAGTGGGTTACACAAAAAAAAAAAACACATCACAAGAACATTAGCTCTCAAAAGAGCTGTTTTGGGGTTCTTTTCAGCAATAAATATTAGCAAAGAACAAGCTAACAAGAGGCTAACTAAGCTTTCCCTATCTCTGCAGCAACCTCTCTGCCTTCTCTCACTAAAACAGCAGCACACAGAGTGAGGAAATGGTTGATGCTGCTGCCTTATATATGGGGGGGGGGGGGGGGGGAGGGGGTTCCAGGAGGGAGTGCAGCCTGATTGGCTGCCATGTGTCTGCTGACTGTAATGTAGAGGGTCAAACTTTAGCCCAATGATGTAGAATAGGGGGCGGGTCGAAATCGCATAAAGTTTGCGTTTCGACACGTTCGGGCCATCTCTAATGGCATACAGTATATGTATATCTATGTATATATGCATAGGAGACTATTGGTATAATGTGCAGTGAGTGCCCTGTATGCAGTGCTGGGCACCATCTTTTCACATGAGAAAAGCAACAGATGTTCACTGGCGTGCAATGTCAGTCATACACAACTCTTCCTCCCCACCCAGAGTGTCACCCTCCTCCCCACCCAGAGTGTCACCCTCCTCTCCCCCCAGAGTGGCACCCTCCTCTCCCCCCAGAGTGACACCCTGAGTGGCACCCTCCTCTCCCGCCAGAGTGGCACCTTCCTGCCCACTCACTGACACCCTACTCCCTACCCACTGGCATCCTCCTCCTACCCACTAGCACCCTCCTCCCCACCCTCATCCCGCCCATTGTCACCCTCTCCCACCCACTGGCACCCTCCTGCAAAATCTAGGGTGTGACTTAAGCCTGCACAGGGGGTTGGGAGGTATGCTATGTGTGTGAACAAGCCCTATGTGTATATTTCACATAAACAGGATCCGTTTGAGAAAAGGAAAATACGTTTCATGGGAAAGGGGGTATGAGCTACTGATTGGGATGAAGTTCAATCCTTGGTCACGGTTTCTCTTTAAGCCACCCCCCACAGAAACACCTAACCTTAAAAACCTCACTTTCCTGACGCCGGATGGTAACCTCCCCAACACAAAAAAATTCAGGCATATAGTTACCCATTGTGTAATATCAGGTATAGATGAAAATAGTAGACGCTAAAATTTCCATCTATAACTAATATTAATTTGAATGGCTATGGCAGCACCCAAACTTCTGCAGCGCAGTCAGTAGTGATGATCGTGACCAGCCAATTATGATTAAGTGAAATTACGCCTTTACTTAATTACGATTTCTAAATTCAATCGATTTTGTATAGTCATTTTTAATTTTGCGTAAAATTTCACATATTTTTTGTGTAATTTCAGGCCAACTTTAGCAGTGAATAGCAAAGCCTCCATACATGCTATTGACACCATAATTGCTACTTACTGTATTGTAAGAAGAGCAGTGTCAAAAATAAATACCGGTATCTTGTAGTTTTTGAGAAAATACATTTGAAAGATGCAAAGAAAAATGGTTTTTAAACTCACAAAAATGACAGTTAAAAAACCTTTTTTTTTTTTTTTTTTTGCAATTTTAATGCACATGCTATTATACTGCACTGCAATGACTGCATTGTGAACAACCCATTGCGAGGGTCCGTGTTACATTGTGGCCAATACACTGCACTGCAACGCCGCACTGTGAACATAGCCTTATACAGGCAAAACAGAAGAAGATATTTTACTGTTTTTTGTTTTTTTTGTTTTTTAATTTGCGTGTGTCTAAAAATGTGTCAGGCTGGGAGCACACTAGGCAGTGCAGAAAATCATGCATTTTGCTGAATTTTAGCACGTTTTGTATGTATGTGCAATTGCATTCCATGTTTGCGATTTTTAATGCTTATGCATTTTTTTGTGCAGTCCGCGTTTGCGTTTTTTAGTAATTTACCTAATCAATGGTATAAAACACAGTAACCTATACAAAAAAATCATCAAAAACAGACATAAATATGCATTCCTCTGTGCCTCCATTGAGATACACATACATTATGTGGGTTTTACATGCCTTTTTGAAAACTGTGCAGCAAGTTGTATGTTTTCAAAAACTCACAATCTGAAACGCACACATATGCATTTTTACATTCGGCCCATTGATTTTCATTAGAGGCAAAATGCTAGCGTTTTCCACAAGGCTAGCGTTTCTGACTAGTGTGTTCCTAAACTCAAACATCTTTTTTTTGGTGACCATAAGTTTACTGGCCTCATCATCTTCGCATGAGACATTACCATCAGTAAACTGCAAATGTAACCAAATTTATAGTAGTTCTTGAAATTTCATCCATAGGGCCAGTTCTAGACTTTTTACTTCCTGAAACAATACATTGTGAGAAATCCCAACCCTCTCCTGCCCTGTTGTATGTGTGCAAAACCATACCGGAGAGGAGAGGCACATTGGTCTGTGCATTGCAGGCACTGGCTCTACTAGCACTGCCACCCTCCTTGCCTGCAGAATCTGATCCCCAGGGTGCCTGGTATGTGTCGCACCGGCGCCGCATCACTCACCTGCTCTAAGTAGATTAGCAATGGAATCACCAGCCACACTGCTACCTCTCTGACTACAGCAGTGCCTCATGTGCATCTGCAGCATGTAACAGGTCACATGAGGCACCACTGTAGCCATGGATACAGGACGCTATATGAGTGGGTGGAGATCCCATCGCTGGAATGCTGAGAGCAGGTGAATGAAGCGGCGCTGCACATCTAGGGATGGGGAGATAGGGTGACCGAACAGGGGGACATTTGGGAAGGGAAGCTATCTCTTGCCGCTCTCTAATTGTTGCCACCCTGAAGCACATAGTTCACCTTGTTTCATGGAGGTACAGACTAACCAGCAAGCTCATGGTGACCCAGAACTCATTGGAGTGTGTAAGGGACTACAATGGTCCTAAAAGCCCCCTTACTAAGATGTTAAGAAAAACAAAAAATTGCTTTCCTAAAACAGAAAGAATTTGCGATAATTCAGGTTGGAGTGAGCTCGAGATGTCTCCCAGAGCACCACTGCTGAATATATGCAAATTAACCAATCCGAAACAGTCTGTATGCATGTTGGATTATTATGGCTCTGTACAATTTAACAAGCTGACACATCATTGCATTCCAGCGGTTCTGGAGGTTTGTTTAGCTTCTAAGGGTACAATGGTTAATTTGCATATATTCAGCAGTGGTGCTCTGGGAGACATCTCGAGCTCACTCCAACCTGAATTATCGCAAATTCTTTCTGTTTTAGGAAAGCAATTTTTTGTTTTTCTTAACATCTTAGTAAGGGGGCTTTTAGGACCATTGTAGTCCCTTACACACTCCAATGAGTTCTGGGTCACCATGAGCTTGCTGGTTAGTCTGTACCTCTCGGTTTACAAGCCCTACTCCATAGAGCCAAATTAATCCATGCCATGCACTGATGAAAATCAAACAATCCGAAACAGTCTGTATGCATGTTGGATTATTATGGCTCTGTACAATTTAACAAGCTGACACATCATTGCATTCCAGTGGTTCTGGAGGTGTGTTTAGCCTCTAAGGGTACAATGGTTAATTTGCATATATTCAGCAGTGGTGCTCTGGGAGACATCTCGAGCTCACTCCAACCTGAATTATCGCAAATTCTTTCTGTTTTAGGAAAGCAATTTTTTGTTTTTCTTAACATCTTAGTAAGGGGGCTTTTAGGACCATTGTAGTCCCTTAGGCCTCGTTCACATCTGCTGCGCTGAAAAACGTGTTAAAGCGCATGGTAAAAAACGCATGCGCTTGTGCGCGCTTTAGTCCGCGTTTCTGTGCGTTGCGCTGCGCTTCTTTAAAGCACGTTTTGTTTACTGTAGCAGCAGCAGTTGTCAATAAAACTTTGTTTTTGTATGTAAATGTATTTTTTTCTCCAATTAGGGGTAAAAAACGCATGCGCTTCTATGCGCTTGTACGCGCTTCTATGCGCTAAAAAAGCGGACCCATTCACTTGCATTGCTGTGCGCTTTACAGCTCAACGCACAGAAATGCCTGCAACACTACGTTTCTGTAACGCTGCTCAGCGCAGCGCATAGATGTGAACCAGCTACATTTAGTTACATGGAAAAATCAATACCTTGCTGAACGCACAGGGCAATGCGCTGTGGAAAGCGCACAGAAACGGCCCTGATGTGAACGAGGCCTTACACACTCCAATGAGTTCTGGGTCACCATGAGCTTGCTGGTTAGTCTGTACCTCTCGGTTTACAAGCCCTACTCCATAGAGCCAAATTAATCCATGCCATGCACTGATGAGGATCAAACAATCCGAATCAGGCTGTGCATCGCCGCTCGGCCTTTTGGCTTAGACCAAGTGTGTCTGTATTTGGTTCTGAGTCAGGAGGTTTAGTGGGGGGTCTCCTTTTGGGGGCCCCGGGAACACCAGAGGGGCGAAGGTTGTCTAGCTGGTTGCTGCGATGACGGAGCCCAGGAGAACGCCACTGCGCAATTCTGTGCGAATTCAGGTGGATAAGGAGGCGGTGAAGGAAATCGGTCTGAAGACGGTCTGTGTCGATGTGCTGCTGGATATCCTAGACCTACAGGTAACAGAGATCTATGCCATTCAGGAGTTTGTGGAATTGGGCACTTATGATCTTTCTCTTTATACCGAGGAGAAATGTCTTGCACTGTGTGAAAATTGGAAGAAGCTGGTTCTGGAGGGGACTTATCCTGTGCTGCAGAAGATCCAGATCACTCCCATGTTTGACCCTGGGGTGAAGTATTTGACTGTCCATTGTTTGAACCCGTTTATGGAAGTGCACACAGTGAGGACCTTTTTGAAGCAATATTGTGAGGATATTGGTAATGCTGAGAAACTGTATAACCCTTATAAGATGTATCGGAGTAAGATCAAGTTTAAGGTGGTTTTGAAGAAAGACTCTGATGGGTACGGTGGCACTGTGCACCCTCCGGCTGCCTTTACCGTGGCAGGTGAGAGATGCACGGTGTACTACCAGGGGCAGCCGAAGTATTGCCGATATTGTTTCCTATATGGCCATTTCAGGGACCAGTGCCCCAATAAGGCAGCCTGCCGCATTTGTAGGCTGAAGGGACACATGGCCTCTGCGTGCCCGGCCCCCCGTGTGTGTGATCTCTGCGGGTCGGCCGAGCACATGGCACGAGACTGTAAGATGACCAGGGGGAGGAGCTTATTCTCCTACGCTGAGGTGGCTCGGGAGAGCCGTAATATGTTTGCTGGCTGGGGTGCTAATACCACCGGGCGCTCTGTGCTGGCTGCTGCTGCTGATGTGTTACGTGCTACTGATACTGTACCTGATACTGTACCTGATGCTGAGGAGCGGAGGGAGGCGTCCGGGCCGGTGGCAGAGGAGGGCGGAGGTTCTGCCGGCTTGGCGTCTCACGTGACTGCTGCAGAGAGTGGTGGGCGTGGTCAGGAGAGCGGGGCTGCAGCGAATGGGGAGGTGTCTGTGGAGCGTGGGGAGGTGACTGGTGTGGGTGCTGAGAGTGGTGACGTCAGTGAGGTGGTCCTGGTCCCGCTCTCGGCGTCTCTGGATACTGTTGCCGATGTGATTGGGGAGTTGGAGGAGTTGCTGGATGATGCGGCTGTGATGGATGTGACGCTGGGTGGTGAGGAGGCGGATGTTGGGCTGCTGAATGTGGAGAGTGAGGAGGGTGATGAGTACAGTGAGGAGGATGGCCGCCAGGAGACTGGGGTGAGTGACGAGCGTGCGGCGGAGGTGACAGCGGCTGTGATTGCGGAGGTGACTGGTGTGGGAGTGGCTGGAGTGATTGTGGGAGTGGCTGGTGAGAGTCCGTGCAGCCAGGCGGATCTGTTTGCGGAAGATGGGAATGTGACGGCTGAGGAGTCCGTGGGTGATGATTCTTGCGTTCAGGCTGTGGAGCGAATGGAGGAGGAGACTCGTGGAGAGAGAGTGAGCGGAGCTGCACCGGCAGATGGTGACGTGTCTGGGGAGGAGGAGCCGGTGGGTGACGTTACTTGTGTGCAAGCCGTGCTGCGGGAGGAGGAGGCCCTGGCACGGAAAGTGGCTGTGCAGAGTGGGTCCGGTGTTGGGAAGACTGCGGAGGTGATTGCGGGGGTGAGTGAGGGGCAGGGGGTCACCCAGGAGCGGGGGAGACGGCGGGAGTAGGCGGGTCAGCCAGAGAGGAGGGAGGAGTCAGTATGCAAAGGTAAGGTGAGCAGTGGGATGGGCAGCGGGAAGGTGCAGAGTAGCCGAGCTGGGAGTAGTAGTTCCTCAGGAGTGAGGGGTGTGGCCAAGGTGCAGAAGAAGCAGAGTGCGGTGTTGCTGTCGAAGGTAGTAGGTTCTGGTGAGGTAAAGGAGGCAGGGGGGGGAGAGGAGCCCATAGATTGGGGTGCAGAGATGGATAAAAAGGAGGAGCAGGATAAGATGGAGTGGGAGAAGCAGAAGTCAAGGATGAGGCATGGAGGGAGGGGGAGGCTGAGGAAGGAGGAGGAGGTAAGCAGAGTAGGAGGGGGTAAGAAGCTGAAGTTGGGGGTAGGGAGTGCTCCAGAGGTGCCCCTGTCACCTAATCCGTATGTTGTACTGGAAGATTCGGATGATGAGATGGAAGTTCAGGTGGAAGATGCTGGGCAGCCGGATAGCCCTGCTCCGCAGCCCAGGCGATGTGTTGCAGCGTCTGGGAGAGAAGGAGGTGATCAGACTGTGGTATTGGAACATAGTATACCGAATGTGCGGCTTGAAAGGCAGTATTATGAGCCACTTGAGAGGGACTGTGTGATACAGACTAGAAGTTGTGCTAAAGAGATTGTGAAGGTGGTGGAAGAGACGAATAAGGTGTGGAATAGTATGTCGGAAGATGTTGCTTTACGCATAATGATTGTAATAAGAGAGATACTTGGAGAAGATACTGCTATAACAGCGAGGAGGTTCGGTTTCCCATTGTGGCTTGTAAGAAGGATGCAGGTGTATCATTATAATTTGTCAGATTATCGTCAGGATGATATGACCGTGAGGTTAATGGGTTACTATGTGTCTAAACAGGAAAGAGTGTGGGGAAGATTAATTTCTGGAGAATATTGATTTTTTACGACCAAAGAAAAAGATTATAAAAATAAATGCCATATGATGATTGGACTGATTCCTCTTTTAGGGGGCATTTATGTCTCTATGGAGAGATTAAGACTAATCTGAGGTAAAAAAAAAAAAAAAAAAAAATCCGAAACAGTCTGTATGCATGTTGGATTATTATGGCTCTGTACAATTTAACAAGCTGACACATCATTGCATTCCAGCGGTTCTGGAGGTGTGTTTAGCTTCTAAGGGTACAATGGTTAATTTGCATATATTCAGCAGTGGTGCTCTGGGAGACATCTCGAGCTCACTCCAACCTGAATTATCGCAAATTCTTTCTGTTTTAGGAAAGCAATTTCTTGTTTCATGGAAGAACCATCCCTGCATAATACTTCTACATTTTGGTGACAAAGAGCCTAATGCATGAAAGGCCAGTAATTTTGCCTTGCTTAGGCAGTGCATGACAGTTTTACCAGTCCTAACACCAAGGGAGCACTACCCGTTACTATATTACTACCATGCCTGTTATTGGGTTCATGCACACGTTGCAAAGGTAATGAGTGAAGTAATATGTGTTACGATAGCCAGGGCCGGATTATTGACCAGGCAACAGAAGCAGTCAAAGAGCACCCTTCAGCACATAATCCAGCCCTCAACATACTGTCAAAGGATGCCGCCCGCTGCTGATTGTCTTCAGAGCTGGGCTCTCCTCCCGGGGTCCCCCTCCTGCTACTGTGCGCTCTGACGCTGCTTGCTCCTCCCTCCCTTTCTACAGAGAACCACAGCTGCAGCGGGCAAGAATGATAGCAGCAGATGACAAATACCCACTCACCTAGTCGCGATCCAAGCGATAAAGGTCCTGTCATCCGAAACCCATCTGTCTCCTCTACAGTGTCGCCGCTCGCTCTGAACTTCCTGATTCTCAGATAAGACAGGAAGTAGTAATAGTAGCAGTAACAGAGCGGCAGCACTCTAGAGGAGACAGATGGGCTCCGGATGACGAGACCTCTATTGCTTGGATCGCAATAGGTAAATGTGAGTCATCTGGTGCTGTCATTCTCCCCCGCTGTGGCTGCCCTTCTCTGCGGGACTATCATATTTACGGAGGTGGAGGATGCATGGTGGATGTGACTGTCTAGTTTGGGAGGCAATTGGTTGTTCAGTGGTGGGGGTGGTGGTTATATAATTCTGTCTGGGGAGCGGCTTCCGGGTTGGTGGTGTCCAGAGCTTTCTGTTATTGCCAGGCTGGAGATGCAGGTGGAAAGTTGCGCCACTGTGATATCTGGCACCCTGTTCACAGGGGTGCCCCGAGTGACAACGTCCCGGCCATTCATCTCTCACTTTGCATGTTGCTGCTGCTATTTCATGTATTGTGCACCCGCAAAGGAAAGTGGGCTGTTGCCTATAGCAACCAGTAGCGCGGCTGCCCCAGTGTGTGTGGCATGTTGCTGTGCACACAGCAGCTGCATCTTCTCATTCTATTACGACATGACGGGGCAGGCGCCCAAATCAATTACTTTGCTTAGGGCCCCATCTAGCCTTAATCCGGCTCTGTGCTGTTCTAATAGAGTAATAGGTGGTGCTCCCCTGGCATTAAGAACAGTCAAATGATTGTGCACTGCCAGAATTTAAATATATATTGGATGACATTTTGGATTTCTGGCATCTAATGATCACTAGATACAGACATACCCCTTTTTTCCTTATATATACTTTTTTTTAACATACATTTTTAACTGTCCCCTGCTATATATCTAATTTTGGAGTTGGATATCCAGTGTGGACATTACCTTGTAAACATAGGTGGTTTAGGATTTGTTGCTCTGTTACTTCTGTTTTATTGATTGAATATTTTAAGGATTTTTTTTTACCTGGATGTATTCTACTATACTATTATTTATGGGTAATGCCATTGATGGATTATTACTGCTGGCCAGATTGTTTATTCTTGTTCCCCAGTTTCCACCAAAGGTGAACATTTTAATTGATTTTATCAATGATCTTGAATTGTTTGAATAAAGTTGTTTTTGATACTTTTCCAATGTACTAGTTTAGTGTTGTTTTTGAGCTGAATTTTTGTTTTTGGGCAAATATTAACTTAGCACTAAGCACATACCAGTTGAGTTATTATATGTTGAAATACCCCAGTATGGTGCTGTTTTTTTTTTTTTGTTTTGTTTTGTTTTTATATGTTCATAGACAGCACATGACATTTTTTGGTGGGACAATTTTACATTAGCATAAACTCCTTCATATATACACACACCGCACACACGCACGCACGCAGCACGCACGCACGCACGCACGCACGCACGCACACACACACACACACACACACACACACACACCTAAACCTAATTGTAGGTTTTGTCATTTCTTAAAATATATCCATAGGTGTCAGGGCAGTATTTTTGGTAGAGATGTTCCACTAATGTGTTGCTCCCAGGTACCATAGTTTGTCCTGCTTTATTCATAAAGTTCCAAAGATGTAAAGCATAAGAACTATAGAACGTTGGCAATCTTTCCCACAGTTGAAAATATTTTCTTCAGGATCCAAATGGGATAGGGTAGAAATTGCCATGTTAAATTGTGGAATGGTGAAAGACCAAAAACACTGCTGCTTGTAGTCCCTAGAGATTGTGCTGCCAACAAATGATCATTAGGTATCTGAGAAATTGAAATGACACTTATCATAACGGTTACCTCTCTCCTGCTCTTACACTGGTGGATCAGGTTTATTGCTATATAAATGTTAACATGGATTTGCTTCTTTTCAATAAAACCAGTTTGTTTCTTTTTTTTTCCTACCCCTTTTTTCAACAATTCCTCCCTCCTTATCATGCATATCTGTCATCTGAATCCAAGATGTAATTTATCATTGTGGCCACAAGATGTCAGTAGTATACTATATATTCATACTAATAAATCTGTCAAATGATCATCCATTTTGCTGTAGCCAAGTGCCTCCTTGAAAGTTTGTACATATGGTAACTATGTGATATGTATAGTTCAAGTTCAAACACTTTATTGTCATTTTATAACACAACAAAATTACTTTTAATGACAGCCCCATGGTGCATATAGGGAACATAGTGATAGTAACAATGGTAGAAATAGAGGAATTATACAAGTATGCCAAGTATTTCAAATATTGAAATGGTTTATACACAGTGTTAATTATTTTAGGGAGGATTCAGAGTTTATCAAGTTTATGGCAGAAGGGACAAAGCTGGTTTTCAGTCCGATCATTTGTATGCAGATTGATCTACAATGTTTACCTAATGGAAGGAGCTCAAATGAGGTGTTTCCAGGGTGAGTGCTGTCCTTGATAATGTTTTTGGCCCTTCTAATACAGCGAGTCTTATATAAAAGTTCCAGTGAGGGTAGTTCAGTGCCGATAATGGCTTCCGCTGTTTTAACAACTCGCTGCAGGGCTTCTCTAGTAGCCTTCGTGCAGCTGTTGTACCAGGCCGTCATGTAGTTGGTCAGAGCACGTTCTATAGTGCACCTGTAGAAATTAACCAGCAGCTTCTGTGGAAGCTTAGCGCTCCTTAGTTTACTTAAAAAGTAGAGGTGTTGTTGTGCTTTGCCAGTTACAGCTAAAGCATTGTCAGCCCAGGACAGGTTCTCTGCAATGGTTACTCCCAAAAACTTGAAGCTGGAAACTATCTCCACTGCCTCTGCATTGATCATTATCGGTATGTGAGTGGTCTTTTTGGTGGTCCTAAAGTCCAGAATAACTTCTTTGGTCTTTTTTGTATTTAAAAATAGGTTGTTAATGTCACACCATGCAGACAGGTTCCTAACTTCTTCTCTGTATGCAGCTTCCTCAATGTCTGTTATAAGCCCAAGGACAGTCGTATCATCTGCAAACTTAACAATTATATTTGAGTTATAGACAGACTGGCAGTCATGGGTGCATAGAGAAGAGGACTTAGTACACAGCCCCAGAGCCGGATTAAGGCTAAATGGGGCCCTAAGCAAAGTAACTGATTTGGGCCCCCCATCATGTCGTAATAGAATCAGAAGATGCAGCTGCACAGCAATATGTCGCACACACCGGGCAGCCGAGCTACTGGTTGCTATGGGCAACAGCACGCTTTCCTCTGTGGGTGCACAATGCAGGGAATAGCAGCGGCAAATGCAGAGTGAGAGATGAATGGCTGGGACATTTGCACTCGGGCTGGGGCACCCCTGTGAAGAGGGTGCCAGATATCACAGCAGCAGCACTTTCCCCCTGCATCTCCAGCCTGGCAATAGCAGAAAGCTCTGGACACCGCCAAACCGGAAGCCGCCCCCCCAGAAAGAATTACATAACCACCCCCACCACCGAACAACCGATTTCCTCCCAAACTAGACAGCCACCATGCAGCCTCCATCCCAGTGAATACGATAGTCCAGCAGAGAAGGCAGCCGCAGTGGGGGAGAATGACAGCACCAGATGAATCACATTCACCTATTGCGATCCAAGCAATAGAGGTCCCGTCATCCGGAGCCCATCTGTCTCCTCTAGAGTGCTGCCACTCTGTTACTACTACTATTACTACTTCCTACTTCATGTCTGATCTGAGAATCAGGAAGTTCAGAGTGAGCGGCTGCACTGTAGAAGAGACAGATGGGTTTCAGATGACGGGATCTCTATTGCTTGGATCATGGATAGGTGAGTGAGCGTTTGCCATCTGTTGCTATCATTCTTGCTGCAGCTGTGGTTCTCTGTGGGAAGGGAGGGTGGAGTGGGCAGCGGCAGAGCGCACAGTAGCAGGAGGGGGACCTAGGAGGAGAGCCTGGCTCTGAAGACAATCAGCAGCGCACGGCATCATTTGACAAGACAAGACAAATAACATTTATATCGCGCTTTTCTCCTGGTGGACTCAAAGCGCCAGAGCTGCAGCCACTAGGACGCGTCCTATAGGCAGTAGCAGTGTTAGAGAGACTTGCCTACGGTCTCCTACTGAATAGGTGCTGGTTTACTGAACAGGCAGAGCTGAGATTCGAACCCTGGTCTTCTGTGTCAGCGGCAGAGCCCTTAAAGGGACTCCAAGCAGTGCCTGTGGATATGCCTTTAAGCATACCCACAACTAATTCATTACATCCTCACACCTACCAGCATGATGTTTGTAATTATATCCCCCTGGGTTCCTTATATTTCATTGCATTGTGCTGAATCGAGCTGCCAACTTTGGAGAAAAGTCGTCCTGTGGCCGTGATTTCGATCGTGAAAATATCAAAAACTAAAAGGCATAGAGCAGCCGTTTATATATCATTGGAAAGAGGAGAAAAAGAGCTTTAAAATGATATGCATCTTTCCATAGTTACTGCACTGCTCAGAGTCCCTTTAACCATTATACCATCCAGCCACCGCTGACTTTGGAGAAAAGTCGTCCTGTGGCCGCGATTTCGATCGCGAAAATATCATAAACTAAAAGGCATAGAGCAGCCGTTAAGATATCATTGGAAAGAGGAGAAAGAGAGCTTTAAAATGATATGCATCTTTCCATAGTTACTGTACTACTCAGAGTCCCTTTAACCATTATACCATCCAGCCACCGCTGACTTTGGAGAAAAGTCGTCCTGTGGCCGCAATTTCGATCGCGAAAATATCGAAAACTAAAAGGCATAGAGCAGCTGTTTATATATCATTGGAAAGAGGAGAAAGAGAGCTTTAAAATGATATGAATCTTTCCATAGCTACTGCACTGCTCAGAGTCCCTTTAACCATTATACCATCCAGCCACGGCTGTCTTTGGAGAAAAGTCGTCCTGTGGCCGCGATTTCAATCGCGAAAATATCGAAAACTAAAAGGCATAGAGCAGCCGTTTAGATATCTTTGGAAAGAGGAGAAAGAGAGCTTTAAAATGATATGCATCTTTCCATAGTTACTGCACTGCTCAGAGTCCCTTTAACCATTATACCATCCAGCCACCGCTGACAGGATGGCAAGGGCTGGTTTATGTGCTAATGGGGCCCCTTTGACTCTGAATGGGGCCCCAAGCGACTGCTTTTGTTGCCTGGTCGGTAATCCGGCCCTGCACAGCCCTGTGGCACGCCAGTGCATTGGGTAAGGGTGGAGTATGCATATTTTCCTAACCTGACAGCTTGAGGGCGATTTTTAACTCCAATAACCAAGTACATATGGAGGGAGCAAGACCTAGTGCATGGAGTGTGATGGTCAGCTGGCTAGGTACAATGGTGTTAAATGCTGAGCTGTAGTCAACGAAGAGCATCCTAATATAGGTGTTGGGCTTCTCTAGGTGTGAGATCTAGATTTGCTGGGATGGATGCTTTGATGTGTGTGGCTACCAGTCATTCAAAGCACTTGGCGATGACAGGGGTTAGAGAAACTGGTTGGTAGTCATTAAGACAAGTTATCCTGGTAAATTTTTGGAACTGGAACAAAGGTTGTGAATTTAAGGCATGAGGAGACTACACCCAATGAGAGACAGAGGTTGAATATTTGTGTAGAAACCTCCGCTAGCTGGCCACCACAGGCCTGGAGCACATGTCCTTGCACACCATCAGGACCTGCAGCTTTCCTGGTGTTGATATTTGTGAGTGCCTTCTTCATTTCATGTATATGAAGGACTAATGACTGTGAGTCTGAAGTGCGCCTAAAGTTGACTGGAGGCTGCTTGATGTATTTTTCAAATCTGGCAAAGTAGTTATTAAGTTCCTCTGTTAGGCTGGGGTTGTTATTGGCCAGTATGTATTGTGTGCCATTCTTCTTTTTGTAATGTGTGAATAGTTGAATGCTTTGCCACATCCTTTTTGAGTCATTATCAAAGTTCTCCTCAATCCTTTATTTGTACTTAAGTTTTGCATATTGTATGTCTTTTTTTAGACTAGCTCTGGCTGAAGAATATATTTCCTTGTCTCCTAGTTTCAATGGGTATTCCTGTTCCTTATAAAGAGGGCAATACACTAGCCGACCAACCAACCAATTGACCATCCACTTCGATTATTATAATCAAATTGGATGAAAATTAAAATTGGTGCTGCCAAGTGCATGCCCGACCGTCAAAGCGACCGATTTCAGGACAGAAATTGGCCGCACGGTCGATCACACATGCTGGAAGATGTCGGGCCAAAGTTGGTTGGTCGGGTGCACGGCGGGACAGAAGACGAAATGCGAACAAGCGGCGAGACGATGAAACCCCCGCCACTGCAATGTATAAATGTATGTAGTGTACTGTATTTATACATTACCTGTCCGGTTTCAGCCTCCACGCAGTTTCCGTCCATCTCGCCGGGTAACAGCCGCATACACGCTAGCGGCGCATAGCATCTGATGTCAGATGCTATGCGCCGCTAGCGTGTATGCGGCTGGTACCCGGCGAGATGGACGGACACCGTGCGGAAGCTGCTTCAGGACAGGTAATGTATAAATGCACTACACTACATACATTTATACATTTTGGGGGCAGCTCAGCCGATTCCCTGATGATTTCATGCTGAAATCGGACGGGAATCGGCCTGTAGTGTATCAGCAGATTCGACTAGAGACAAATTTATCTCTAATCAGATTCGATTAGAGATAAATTTGCCTCTTGGTTGAATCTGCCCATAATCGTTCTAATGTATGGCCACCTTAAAGTGAATCTGTATTGTTAAAATCGCACAAAAGTAAACATACCAGTGCGTTAGGGGACATCTCCTATTACCCTCTGTCACAATTTCGCCGCTCCTCGCCACATTAAAAGTGGTTAAAAACAGTTTTAAAAAGTTTGTTTATAAACAAACAAAATGGCCACCAAAACAGGAAGTAGGTTGATGTACTGTATGTCCACACATAGAAAATACAACCATACACACGCAGGCTGTATACAGCCTTCCTTTTGAATCTCAAGAGATCATTTGTGTGTTTCTTTCTCCCTGCAGTTCTCATGCACTGAAGTTTCAGGCTGCTTGTTTCTTCTTGCAAACAGCTTTGCCCTTGTCTGTAATTCTTCAGTATGTGAAAGCCCAGCCAGCTCAGAGGACGATTTATTCAGCTTGTAAAAGATAAGAGAGAAGAGAGAAGCTGCTCTAATCTAAATAATACACAGGCAGTGTGCATAGAGGTGCCTGGAAGGGGGAATTCATAGCAGAACCACAACACTGAAGAACTTGGCAGCCTTCCAGACACAGGCTGACAAGTCTGACAAGGGAAAGATACATTGATTTATTACAGAGACTGTGATAGCAGAAAGTGCTGCAGTAAGCAAGAACACATTAGAATAGCTTTTGGAACTTGTAGGATGATAAAAAACAGGATGCAATTTTTGTTACGGAGTCTCTTTAAGTTCCTTAAATTTGTCATCCTTTGTCCTTTTGTCATCCATTGTTTGAGATTTGGGTAGTAATTCTTGTGTTGACAGTGAGGGTATCCACACAGAAATTAACATATGATAATACAGAGGAAGTACATGTCTCCAGGTGTGTTTGATGAAAGAATATATTCCAGTCTGTATGTTCAAAGCAATCTTGGAGCTGAGAGATGGCTGTTTCATGCCAGACTTTAACAAACTTGCTAATTGGTTTAGCAGTGTTGATAATGGATTTGTGTGCTGGAATTTTACTAACATTATTGTGAGTCATCGTGGGAAAACAACCGCCTCTACTCAGCGTGAGGCGGCTGTTTCCCTGAAGGGCATGGCGGAGCGCAGAGAAACCGCCACGTAGGACGCGGCGGTCAGCGAGCATGTCCCTGCTGCGGAGACACCGCAGAGCGGTGCTGCTGTGGCTGGGACTCGTAGTCCGTCTAGGTTCAGAATGACGCGCGTGCGCGCGGAAAGGCAGGACCTATATGGCAGCCAGAAAGAGGTCAGCTGACAACCCTGCCTCCTCTCATTGGTCCAGCACTTAGGGAGGTGCTGGAGATTCTGTTTGTATATATACTGTCGGCCGTTCAGTTGCTGGTTGTCTGGCGTTGCGAACACAACGTGGTAGCACTCAGACCTTAGTCAGATCCTACAGTGTGTCGGGACCAGTTGGAGCTGTAATCCTACACTTAGCTAGATTCTGTTGATAGTTTAAAGTACTAGTTTGATTGTGATTATCTGTTATGACCTGTTTGCCTGTCTGACCATTCTCCTGAACTCTGATCCTGTACCTTGTCTTTCTGATACTCTGTTGCCGAACCCCGGCTCGTCCTTAGACTCTGCACCTGCCTTCTGATTTTGTACCTCGATATATCTGATACCCTGTTGCCGTACCCTGCCTGTACTTTAGACTCCGCTTCTGCCTTCTGAATCTGTACCTTATCTGTCCGTGTGGTTACGACCTGGCTTGTCCGACCTCGAGAACCGATCTTACTATTAGAGGCGGTTCCCAGTCCTGATAGTGACACTCCCTCTTGAGTGTCACTCTCGTTCTGTCATTCCTTCTCTCAGTCTGACTCCTCCCTCCGGGAGAGTCCAGAAGGAATTGTGCAGTACTCCTTACTGCTCTGAGGCCCAGTCCTCTCATTATTACTGTTTGCACCAAACACTCTACTCAGGTGTCCAGAGGTTAGTTTGTATATCGGATTATCGGTGATACTGCAGATCATCTATAATCTGGTATATATCTGTATTCCCAGTGATACTGCAGATCACCGGTAATCAGATCCTCTCTGTGCTACACCGATCGTTACAGAATGCCAGACCAAAAAACAAAATGGACGCACGCACTGGTCCTCTGGGTGAACTTGCCACTTTGGTGGATAATGTCAATCGAGTGCTGGGTGAACACAAAGCATTGATTGAGGCTTTGTCAGGGTCTGTACGAACCCTCCAGACGTCAGTGAATGAGGTGCGATCCCCTCTTAGCGTTGACATACATATGCCCGTACCCGAGAGGTTCTCAGGCTACAGATCTGACTTCCGCAATTTTAGGAGTAGAGTGTTATCTTATTTTGAATTGAGACCCCGATCTTCTGGTACTGAGGCCCAAAGAATCATGTTTATTAAAACTTTATTGTCCGGCAACTCCCAGACCTGGGCGTATAGCCTACCTCCCGGAGGCACAGCTCTTACCTCTGTAGAGGAATTCTTTAAAGCCATGGCAATAATTTACGATGACCCGGACCTTGCCGCGACCTCTGAGCGGAAGCTCAAGCTTTTACGGCAAGGCAAGACAGACCAGGGGTAGTCATCGTTTCAGGTTGACATCTTACGCAGCACCTCCCGCTGCACCTCTGGTAACGCCATCTCCCTCTGTCTCATCTTCTCCAGTCTTGCCTCCTCCCGAGCCGATGCAGATCGGTCGGTCAAAATTGACCCAGGTGGAGCGAAGACGGAGAATGACTGAGGGCATAGGGTACGAAACTGTCCTAATAAGCCGGGAAACGCTACCGCCTAGGAGTTGTAGGGGGTAACACCCTAGGCGCCCAACTCATACCCCTAAAAGAAAGACGTTTGCTCCTTCCCTGTACGATTACGTGGGGGGACAAATCTGAAGCCACGGAGGCCTTTGTTGATTCAGGCTCAGCGGCTAATTTTATGAATTCTGAGTTTGCAGAGAAGTTGGGCATTCCACTCACCCCAGTACAACCACCTAACCACCTATCCAGGTTACTGCCGTGGACGACTCCCCGCTACAAAGGGACCGTCTGCTGTCTCGGACACCAGAGGTGGAAATCACTATTGGGGTACTGCATAGGGAAAGGTTAAGTTTTTTTGTATTACATATGACTACCTCCACTATTGTCTTAGGTATGACCTGGCTGCAGCTCCATTCGCCACAGATCAGTTGGGCTACAGGACAATTAAACAGTTGGTCAGACTTCTGTTCCCAGCAGTGTCTAGGGAAAGTGACATTAGGTAAGACCAAGATTCATGTAGAGGGTGTTCCCGAGCAATACTCTGAATTTTCGGATGTATTCTGTCCCAAGGCCGCTGATAAGTTACCTGCTCATCGCCCTTTCGATTGCCTTATCGATCTCCGTGCCGGTTGTATGCCCCCTAGGGGTCACCTGTATAATTTGTCTGGACCAGAGAAAATGGCTATGCAGGAGTACATCCGTGACAATCTAGCCAAAGGGTTCATTCGCCCCTCCCGGTCGCCTGCAGGGGCCGGTTTCTTTTTTGTTAAGAAAAAAGACGGAGGTCTTCGACCTTGCATCAATTACTGTGGCCTGAATAAAATCACGGTGAAGAATTGTTATCTGTTACCATTGACAGACGATTTATTCACGCAGGTCACAAACGCTACAATCTTCTCAAAGTTAGATCTGAGGGGTGCATACAACCTGATCCGCATTAGAAAGGGCGATGAATGGAAGACGGCCTTCAACACACCCGACGGGCATTACGAGTACTTAGTGATGCCCTTCGGGTTGTGCAATGCGCCAGCCGTCTTCCAAGAATTAATCAATGAGGTATTCAGGGAGGTGTTGGGTAGATTTGTGCTGGTATACCTCGACGATATACTAATCTATTCCAACAACCTCTCTGAGCACAGGATCACGTTAAATTTGTGTTGGACAAGTTGAGACAAAATATGCTCTATGCCAAGGTGGAGAAGTGTATTTTTGAGGTGACCACCGTCACGTTCTTAGGGTATGTGATTTCCACCTCAGGCCTGTCGATGGATCCTGCCAAGGTCACAGCTGTCTTGGAATGGCCACAGCCAGTGGGGTTGAAGGCCCTGCAGAGATTTTTGGGTTTTGCGAACTACTATAGGAGGTTCATAAAGGGGTACTCCACAATAATTGCCCCCCTTGCCAGTCTCACAAAAAAGGGAGCAGATACCAACCACTGGTCCCCTGAGGCTGTTGCAGCCTTTTCTCATCTGAAAAAAATGTTTTGCTCAGCGCCCATTTTGAGACATGTAGACACGTCTTACCCCTTTATTGTGGAGGTTGATGCCTCGGAGGTTGGGGTGGGGGCGGTGCTGTCTCAACGGTCAGGGTTGCAGGGCACATTACATCCATGCGCTTATTTTTCCCGTAGGTTTTCACCGGCAGAAAAAAACTACGATATAGGCAACCGGGAACTTCTGGCCATTAAGTTGGCGTTTGAAGAATGGCGCCATTGGTTAGAAGGGGCTGAACATACGATCACGGTTTACACTGATCACAAGAACTTGGAATAAATCGAGGGGGCTAAGAGACTAAGTCCCCGACAGGCCCGTTGGTCTTTATTTTTTACGAGGTTCAGATTTATAATCACGTACACTCCAGGCAGCAAAAACATCAAGGCAGATGCCCTGTCTAGATGTTTCGAACCAGAGACAGCACAGCCCCCCGCTCCTGAGTCCATCATCCCGCAGAGATTAGTGTTAGCAGCCACAGAGACCTGGGAGGATTGGACAGAGGTTTTGGGTCCCTTTCAGCAGGATGTCCCTGAGGGAAAACATGAGGGGGTTATTTTTATCCCACTGCCATTTCGTCTGCAGGTTCTACAGATGTTTCACGCCCATAAGAATGCTGGTCACCCTGGAGCTGCCAGAACGCAGGATCTGATTGCCAGGTGTGCTTGGTGGCCTTCTATGGCAACAGACTGCAGGGAATATGTCAGGGAATGTGCGGTATGTGCTAGAAGTAAACCCTCCCGGCTGGCACCTGTGAGAAGGTTGCAGCCTTTGCCCACCCCGAGTGAGCCATGGACCCACCTGTCCATGGATTTTGTGGGGGAACTGCCCAGGTCTGAAGGCATGTCGGTCATTTGGGTGGTAGTCGACAGATTTAGCAAAATGGCCCATTTTGTGCCCCTGAAAGGACTCCCCTCAGCTCAGGAACTGGCCGAATTGTTCATCATTCACGTTTTCCGGCTGCATGGCATTCCGGAGAACGTCGTGTCAGATAGGGGAGTCCAATTTGTGTCTGGATTTTGGAGGGCATTTTGCCATCAAATGGGCATGGAGCTGTCATTCTCGTCGGGCTACCACCCACAGACCAATGGGCAAACGGAGAGGGTCAACCAATCACTGGAACCGTTTTTGAGATGCTATGTGCTGAAGCGCAGAACGATTGGGTCAGGTTTTTGCCATTCGCAGAATTTGCGGACAATAATTTAAGAAGTTCCTCCTCGGGATTCTCTCCGTTTCAGGTAGTGACCGGGAGATTGCCTAAGTTTTCCCCATTTCCAGTGGCCTCCACTCCGTTCCCAGCACTGGAGGCTTGGCAGAAGTCACTCAGAGACAATTGGGGAATTGTTAAGAATAATTTGGAGAAGGCGTTTCTAAGTCAAAAGGGTCAAGCTGACAAGAAACGTTCTCTGGAATGGAAGTTTCAACCAGGGGACTTAGTCTGGGTTTCCACACGTCATTTGACCCTGAAGCAGCCATCAGCCAAATTGGGTCCCAGGTTTGTGGGTCCATTTTCTGTGACCAAGAAAATCAATAATGTCACTTATGCTATAGATCTTCCGGCCAGCATGCGGGGCGTAAGATCTTTTCACGTGTCCCTGCTTAAGCCTGCAGTCCATGTGGGTCCTACTCCTCCTCCTCCTGTGATGGTGGATGACCAACCTGAGTACGAGGTAGAGAAAATATTAGACTCACGCACTGTACAGAACTCGGTACAATATCTGGTGCATTGGAAAGGGTATGGCATTGAGGAGAGACAATGGGTACCGGGGAGTCGCATGCATGCGGACAAATTAAGGAAGGAGTTTCATGCCTTATGTCCCTGATGCGGAGACACCGCAGATCGGTGCTGCTGTGGCTGGGACTCGTAGTCCGTCTAGGTTCAGAATGACGCGCGTGCGCGCGGAAAGGCAGGACCTATATTGGCAGCCAGAAAGAGGTCAGCTGACCAGGCTGGTCAGCTGACAACCCTGCCTCCTCTCATTGGTTCAGCACTTAGGGAGGTGCTGGAGATTCTGTTTGTAATCGTTACAATAATAACTGCGAAAGTTTGGATGTTTGTTACTCAATCACGCAACAATGGCTGAACGGATTTGAAAGAACAAACATAGTACATTATTTGGAATAACATATAGGATATTTTTTATCCCTATAACCAAGTGGGCGGAAACAAATACAAATTTCACTGGGAAAATGTAATGGGAAAACGGCAGCCATTCTTACACTGTTAATGGCAGGGTTCTCAAACTTTGCACAGTTGGTCACTGGGTGACTGGGATTGATATACAGAAAATTGGGTGGAGTCTACGAAAGCCAATCAAAATTCACCTATTGATTTTCAAGGGAAATAGTTAATTGCTGCCATTCTTGCATTGTTAATGGCAAAAGCCTCATACCTGGTACAGTTGGTCATTGGGTGACTGGGGTTCAAAATCAGAAAAGGAGTTGGAGCCTTCAGATTAGTGATGCTCATAATCTATGCATATGCGTAATTACGCATCATAGTAGACATTGTAGTTTCGATTCATAGTTCCAAAATTATGCTTACAAATGTATGCGTAATGAAGTACAGCTACGTGTAGAACACGTGTATTACAAATTCAACTACACATGTGTTAATGCGTCTCGCAGGCTAAATGTAAACACAAGCGGAAATAATCCGATTTGTTTACATTTGTACAACGCTGCTAACAGTAGCAGCGTTGTACCAGATCAGCGATCCCCGGCCAATCAGGCAGGAGCCTGTTAGAGGCTGCACAGGACAGATCCGTTCCTGTGCAGCCTCGGATCTCTGGGGAAGGGAGGGAGGAGAGGGAGAGGGGGAATCCTGCGGTGGAGGGGGCTTTGAGGTGCCCCCCCCCCTCCGCCAGCCACACGCAGGCAGGAGCGATCAGACCCCCCCCCCCCCAGCACATCATTCCCCTAGTGGGGAAAAAAGGGGGGCGATCTGGTCACTCTGCCTGGTGTTTGATCTGTGCTGGGGGCTGTAGAGCCCACCCAGCACAGATCAGCTAAAACAGTGCTGGTCCTTAAGGGGGGGGGGGGGGGTAAAGGCTGGGTCATCAAGTGATTAACTATGCGTAATTGTGGAAATTGATACGTAATTCCAGTGTAGCGTAGAATGCTCTGTACGATCATCACTACTTCAGATACCTTAGGTAATCAAATGTAATATACTGAAACTGGGTTATCAACAGTGGACGCATAGGCAAGGATTCAGTACAGGATCAGTAAAAGTTAAAGGATATCCAATGTGCATTTAATAATTTAGCTTTACTTACCTGGGGCTTCTTCCAGCCACTAGTGGGTCACTCCAATTGTTGCAATGTACGAGTGAGCACGTCGGGAGCGTACATATGCACGTGCACAAGTGTGTGGCGCAGGCTTGAAGTGCAGGATGTGCATTTCACATCCTGGAATGCAAAGGAGGGCTAATCAGGATGTGAAATTCATATCCAAAAAAACTTAACAGGTTAAATTAATAATAATGTAAAAGTAGACTGATACTGTGTGTTCCTTACACTGCAGTGTGAAACATACTTTTTTTGTTTAAATTCCAACTGCATTTATGTATTCTAATGAATCATGTAAAACTCATCACAAAAAGTTAATGGGAAAAAAAAAACCACACAAATAAATCCTCTAAAATAAAACCCAAGTGTCTCTGCGTCCAATGTCCCTGTGTATGTGTTTTGTTGTACTGCACATGTGCAGGGAGGGACGCAGAGACACTGAAGGGGAGGAAGGGGCGGGCATGTGTGCGAGTGCGCGTGGTGGACGTGTGGGTGCACGCGCAACGGGAGGGTGCGCGCATGCACGCGGCAGGCGCGCGGTGACAGACCTAGCCCATTTTTAAACGGGCTAAGGTCACTAGTAAATAAATAAAAAGGCAATTCTCTTAGGACACAAAGCAGACTGAAGTTGTTGAAAATGACTCATTGTCTCCTGCAGGAAATGAAAACTGTAAGATTAGGCAACGGTTAATTCCTTATTATGTTCTTTCCCCCTCCCCCTTATTACTAGTGTAGTGTATAACCATTCTCTTTAAGATGTAACAGAATGGAACCGCAGCTTACACATTGTCACAGTAGTTGGGGAACTGATAGATTCCTCGTTTCAGAAGAGACTTGCCAGTTGCCAAGCAGCAGGAATTGTAGAGAATAAAAAGTAAAAAATAATAAAAAAAATATTTAATGTAATGTGCTGTTATTGGAGTGCAAGAATCGGCGGGTGCTAGGGTTAATAACTTAGCCGTAAACCATTATATGTCTGTTACTCCACCCCCTCAGCAAAAGGCCCCTATGCTGGTCTTCGCCCAAAGAGTTCCAAAGTTCTGTGGTCACCCCCACCTACGTTGCCTGTGGCCCACCCCCAGCTTGGCATTTGCAGGCTTTTAGGTGATTGCCAAGCTTGGGGTGGATGTGGCAACACAAGTGTGTGTGGGGGGGGACAGAACTTCGTAAACATTTCGGCCAGCCAAGGGTGAGAGCAGATTTTATGACGGATAAGATTTACAGGTTTTACAGATTTACAGGCTGAGCTGCTTACCCTAACTGCTAATCTTAGCACCCATCATTTCTTGCATTAAGATAACAGATCTTACACAGTGTTTTTAAACCTTGTTTCTCTGTAATCATTTTCGTCTTTCATTACCCTTTAAAATGTCAAACATTTTATAGAGAGCCATTTGTTAGCACAAATGACAATATATGTGTAGCAGACCCACCCCACCCATATGTGCTGCAGAATGCTCCCAGCCACAGGAGCACGACAGAGGAGCTTGCGCAGCCGAGCCGTGCATGCCTGACAAAGTGGGACTCAGCCAGGCTGTACTGTGGGGGAGAGGAGCCAGCCAGGGAGATGGCAAGGGACTGAGCAGCCTCAAGGAAGCCCCAGGTAAGAATGTGATCTGAGATGTCTTACATGTCAGGTACACTTTAAATGGGATTTTACATGCATTTTCCCATCTGCAGTAAAACACATGCAATTCAAACAAGTGTACTCCGTACCTAACTAAACCTTTTCTTTTCTTAGACTTGACAGGATTAGACCATGGCCTCAATTATGGTAGGGGTGTCAAACAAATTACCTCATGTGAGGTAAATTACCTCATGACGTAATGACATTTAGCAATTTTGGTAGGTTTTAGTCATGTTTTACCTCATGAGGTAAATTATGAGGTAATTTATGAGGTAATTTACCAAAAATAGCTATTCTCATGGACATTAGGGGGCATGTTAGCACATAATTTACCAATCAGTTTAAGGCCTGCCTGTACCTAGAGGTAATGTCAATTTGTATGCATTTTTCAGTTTTTAGTGAAGTTCCTATTGCTGTTTTAGTTTTGTTCTTATTCAGGCCGTGTAATAGAAAATAATAGTAGAAATAAAACTCCAAATATTTACTGGATTTTTTTTTTATAAGGGATGCCTATAAATATACTTTTCATAGGTTGCTACATAATCAAATACACCCCCCCCCCCAAAAAAAAAAAAACATCTTTCATAGACTATCCTAACTTATGGACGACAATTAAAGACTACTATTATTTATTTACTGCATGCTTACCACTGAAATACCTCATGTTTTACCTCACTTTATGCATTTACCTCATGTTTGGAAATGGGAAAAATCTTTCAGAATTGCTAGAAAAAGAGGAAAATACCTCATGAGGTATTTTACCTACCTACAAAAAAAAATAACCTCACATAGCTACCAAACTTGAGGCCCATGTGTTAGACTTTTCCGTTTAAGAGCTGGGTCACACTGGCCATAGAAATGGTCCAGGTAGCGGACCATAATGGATCAGAACTTAATGAATGTGAATGTCCTATGTTTATCAATAGGATCCGTTCACATTGCTCGGTTGGAAAAATCCATTAGGCCAGTTCCTCTGAATGGACCACAAGTTTAGGGAGGGGGCAATTTTTCCTGATCAACACATACATTAAATTCACTGCACGCTAATGCCCAGTAAAAGCATATCGGTCTCATGGATCTGTTTTTACATGGATCAGTTTTTGATACATCCGTTGTGAGCAGTCCCTAAGACTTTTTGGTCGCATAGATTTACCCCCGCATTTGGTGACCCGAAGGCTCTGTTTTGAGCTGGACTTCTGGTTTCTCGGTGGAACAATTTTAAATATTACTGTGCAGAATTTTCCAGGGACATGTGACAATATCCTAAGCTTCTCAAGTTCTTTCTTACAGGGGCACTATGGCTAAATTCTTCTTATATTATCATTTAATATAAAATATGTGCAATTGTAGCAATGTGTAAGACTTGTATTGTGGCTGAATAAAACTCTGCTTCAATATTGCTTTACCCTAAATCAGTGCTGGAGTCCCGTCGCCAGAGAAAGCTAAGCGACGCTGAACCAGCACATTCCATTCTGCAGGAGGAGGCTGCCTTATCAGTCGTTTCATCTGAAGTTGTAATCTCCCCCTTTGATGTATCGGGAGAGGTTTCACCCAACGTCTAACTGCACATTAGTGCTGTTACAGCTCCTCTGATCTGCCGTACTTCTCAGGACAATGACGTATGGCTCTAATGAAAAAAATGCTCCCCGCTGAGGCCCCCCTTCAGAGACACAAGCAGGACACTGGCTACACAGCACTTGCGTGTGCTGAATCAAGACGCTGGAATCCTGTGCATAAGAGAAGCTGGTCTCCATGGCAACTGACAACAAGTGGTGACCCTGCCTGTGCCAGCTTCTCTGAAGGGGGGCCTCAGCGGGGGAGCATTTTTTTCATCAGAGCCGTAAGTCATTGTCCTGAGACGTACGGCAGATCAGAGAAGCTGTAACAGCACTAATGTGCAGTTAGACGTTGGGTGAAACCTCTCCCGATACATCAAAGGGGGAGATTACAACTTCAGATGAAACGACTGATAAGGCAGCCTCCTCCTGCAGAATGGAATGTGCTGGTTCAGCGTCGCTTAGCTTTCTCTGGCGACGGGACTCCAGCACTGATTTAGGGTAAAGCAATATTGAAGCAGAGTTTTATTCAGCCACAATACAAGTCTTACACATTGCTACAATTGCACATATTTTATATTAAATGAGAATATAAGAAGAATTTAGCCATAGTGCCCCTTTAATTCCATCCATAGCAGGTTTATGTACTGCTCTGCCATCCATAATTCCTTTCAAACAGAAAACAATGTCTTCCACCAAGCAATAAAGACAAAACTATATGACCTTTTTCCACTGAGGCAAAAAGGACGAATGACCATGTGAAGTGAGGATAATCACAGCTGCAAATCATTAACAGCATGGTGGTGTAGTGGTTAGCAATCTCGCCTTGCAGCTCTGGATCCCCAGTTCACATCCCAGGCAGTGCACTATCTGCATGGAGTTTGTATGTTCTCCCTGTCTCATTGTGGGTTTCTTCCAGACGCTCTGCTTTCCTCCCACATTCCAAAAGCATACAGATAAGTTAAATGACTTCCTCCTAAAATTGGCCCTAGACTACGATACATACCCTACACAATACATACATAGACATATGATTCTGGTAGGGATTAGATTATCAGCCCCTCTGAGGAACAGTTAAGTGACAAGACAATATACACTCTGTACATCGCTATGGAAGATGCCACTGCAATATCAATACTAAATGATAATTTAAAAAAATATCCGCCAATTTAAGAAAGTGCGATTGCAACAAGTAAAAAAGTACATGTGCATATAAACTAGTGTGATAAACCCAATGACAATGTGGAAAAGTAGCAAACGTAGTGAAAGAAATAGCTGAAAAACACCAGGGCCCATATGCAATTCACTTTTTCACCCGAGTTTTCTCCTAGGTGATAATTTTAAACTTGTCAATAAAACACTTTTTAAGCCACCAGAAAGCAAGAACATGCTCAAAATAAATTTGAAAGTACTTTTTCGCCTACTTTTTGGGACTTTTTTAGTTGAAAATTGATGAAAAGTTATTTTAAATCGAAGATGAAAAATTATCTCCTAGGAGAAAACTCAGGTGAAAAAGTGAATTGCATATGGGCCCAGGCCTGAAGTTGCATGGAAAGGGAAGTGATGGAGAGACAAGAAGGGATGCACAGGATGATATTTCTTTAATTGGTGGATGTCATTCAATTTTTTTATGAGCACTCTCACTTTACTGACCTTTGATGTTATGGTCTTACTTTTTATAACAATAATAATAATTGCAATATTTGTTTGGCACTTTTCTCCTGTCTGACTCAGAGAGCTCGAGAGGCAGCAACTAGGGCACACTCAGTAGCAGTGTTAGAGAGCCTTGCCCAAGAACTCCTTACTGAATAGGTACTGGCTTAAAGCCGAATGAAACCCAGCATTTCTTCTTTGCTCTAATAGATTGTTTACAGTATATTATATACAAACAAACAAACACAGAACATTTATATCGCGCTTTTCTCCTGGCGGACTCAAAGCGCCAGAGCTGCAGCCACTAGGACGCACTCTATAGGCAGTAGCAGTGTTAGGGAGACTTGTCACAGGTCTCCTACTGAATAGGTGCTGGCTTACTGAACAGGCAGAGCCGAGATTCGAACCCTGGTCTCCTGTGTCAGAGGCTGAGCCCTTAACCATTACACTATCCAGCCACCACCAATATACATATACAACCAGCATTTTTTTTTTTTACTAGAACAGCATTCAAAGGGTTATGCTGGGAATACACGGCTCAATTTAGAGTCATTTAGATGGCTCGACTGATAATTTCCGACACGTCCATTTTCCCGCCCGATCATTTCCGTGCTCGATTCTGAACGGGAGACAATGGAAAAAGATTAAAAAAAACGAGCAAAAGATAAGAGAATCACCCGCAGAATCGAGTGTGAAAAACAATTGGGCGCGGAATCGAGCGCGTAAATCGAGCCGTGTATTCCCAGCATTACACACAGGACTTAGAAGCTTCCCTGCCAGCAACGCTGACCGCAGCAAGCATAGATAATGTTATCTTGTGTTTAATTGTATCAAGTGAGGAATGTAAATAAACACTTCTCTGACACTGCCGGGTCTCCTGAACAAAGTCAGACAATTTAGAAAGCATCTCTGCTTGTTAGAACATGAATAAAGCAGTTATAAATAAAATGCAAAGTGTACTTTGGGAACATATAATTTCTAAATGAACACTAATAATTATGCACAAAAGCAAATATGATAACCGTATGGCATATAAAAAAGTAGGGAAACATGTTTTTATGAAACATTATGTCAGGGTTTTATACCGCTTTAATGAATAGGTGCAGCCAAGATTTGGACACAGGTCTCCTATGTCAGAGGTGGAGCCGTAATCCATTATACTACCCAGGCCAGCCCCTGCCATTATCAACTTATTGCAAAGTGCACTTTAGGCCAGAAACCCACTAGGAGAGACTTCTAATTGCTAGTGATTTGAAAAAGCTTTTGCTAATGCAATGCAATGGGGGATATTTATAAAATCACATCGCTCAAGTGGGATCACATCCCTAGCATTACATTAGCAAGAGTTTTGAAATCGCAAAGCGCTCAGAAAATCGCTCCTAGTGAGTTTCTGGCCTTAGATTGTTTGATGCTGCCAAGGAATTAATTATTTATTTTAAGTAATTATATAGCATCGACGTATTATGCAGTGCTGTACACAGTATATTGTATTGTCATTAACTGTCCCTCAGAGGGGCTCACAATCTAGTCCCCACCATAGTCATATGTCTATGTATGTATGTATGTATGTATCGTGTAGTGTATGTATGATAGTCTACGGCAGTGATGGATAACCTTGACACTCCAGCTGTGACAAAACTACAAGTCACATCATGCCTCTGCCTCCCCAAGTTATGCTTAGAGCTGTCAGAGTATTGCAATGCCTCATGGGACTTGTAGTTCCACCACAGCTGGAGTGCCAAGGTTATCCATCACTGGTCTAGGGCCAATTTAGGGGGAAGCCAATTATCTTATCTGTATGGTTTTGGGATGTGGGAGGAAACCAGAGTGCCCAGAGGAAACCCACACAGACATGGGGATAACATAACAACTCCTTGCAAATGTTGACCTTGCTGGGATTCAAACCAGGGACCCAGCGCTGCAAGGCAATCGTTCTAACCACTACCATGCTGCCACGAAATGTGTTGCCATGATAATTTGGGTTAATGATTTGTTCCTGTGATTACCCTTACTTCATATGTCATTTATCATGCATTACTGTGGCCAATAGTTCCTTGTTTTTCA
This sequence comes from Hyperolius riggenbachi, assembly GCF_040937935.1. NCBI lineage: Eukaryota > Metazoa > Chordata > Amphibia > Anura > Hyperoliidae > Hyperolius > Hyperolius riggenbachi. The sequence goes on along the minus strand of NC_090649.1, from coordinate 113,879,202 downwards.
TAGCTTTTAGTCTTCCTATGAATTGATATATTGCTTATTTAGTGATATATTGTAGTTTGGTACAGTAATTGAACCTTCTGGCTCTTTGTTGTGATAAAAACTATGACCTTACACGATAGGAGTACAATAGGAGTATTGAAAGGCAGAATGTTCTGCATCCTAGAAACATAACTCTTGATGAAGGCTGAGGAGTTAAAGTGCATCTGAGACAAAATACCTTAAAGGGATACTGTAGGGGGGTCGGCGGAAAATGAGCTGAACTTACCCGGGGCTTCTAATGGTCCCCCGCAGACATCCTGTGCCCGCGCAGCCACTCCCCAATGCTCCGGCCCCGCCTCCGGTTCACTTCTGGAATTTCTGACTTTAAAGTCAGAAAACCACTGCGCCTGCGTTGGCGTGTCCTCGATCCCGCTGATGTCATAAAGAGCACACAGCGCAGGCCCAGTATGGTCTGTGTCTGCGCAGTACACTCCTGGTGACATCAGCGAGAGCGAGGACACGGCAACGCAGGCGCAGTGGTTTTCTGACTTTAAAGTCAGAAATTCCAGAAGTGAACCGGAGGCGGGGCCGGAGCATCGGTCAGTGGCTGCGTGGGCACAGGACGTCTGCGGGGGACCATTAGAAGCCCGGGTAAGTTCAACTCATTTTCCCCTGACCCCCCTACAGTATCCCTTTAAAACACCGCAAGTTTAAAAGGGCGCGGCTATCTACCCTATTGATTTTAGCAGCAATACAGAAATCATGTATTCCATTGGCGCCCGCTATAATAGCAGCTACAAATTGTAGCCACTATTTGTGCAGCTAATTTCTATGTATAGCTGCTATAGCGGCTACAATTTGTAGCTGCTATTTTTTTTATGTGTGGCCGCTATTTCTAGCCACTACTTGTAGCTGTTACTTTCAATGTAAAGCCGCTATATATCGGCTACAGTTTGTAGCCCGCTATTTGTCATTGCGGAGATTAACCTCTTGAGGACCAGATGTTTATACCCACCCAGTGACCAAGCCATTTTTTACAATTCAGCACTTCACAGCCTTAATGGATTATTGCTCAGTCATACAACTTAGCAAGCACCCAAATGAATTTTATTTTACTTCTTTTATTCCCACTAATAGAGCTTTCTTTTGATGGTCTCTGATTGCTGCTGCGATCTTTAGTTTTTTTTTTTTATTATTATTATTATTAATAATAAAAAATGATTATTAAAAAAAACGAAAAAAAAAAAATTCATTTATTTCCCCCCCCCCCCCCCCTCCCAAATTATCCCCAGACTGCGATACATACACTACACTACACATACATAGGCAGTATGCTGGGAATACACGGCTCGATTTTGAGCCATTTAGATGGCTTGATAGATAATTTCCAACATGTCCGATCACCATTCGATCCTTTTGCCGCTTGATTTCTCATTGCAGTGAATTGAAAAAAAGATAAGAAAAACTTTCTTTCTTCCCAAGTTTGTATCTACGTTTCATAAATCTCAGGAGTAGTTTACTCCTTTTTGTGCTAATCCAGCAAATGATAAGGAGAAAGAGTTACATTGTCTGGATGTGAGGAGATGTCTGCTTCATTACCTGGAAAGAACTAAGTCATGAAGAAAGACTGAGGCAATGTTTGTCATCTTTTCAGGTAGATCCAGAGGAGGTAGAGCTTCCAAAAGCACTCTGGCCAGATGGATAAAACAGGCTATTGCTACAGCTTATCAAGTTCAAGGCAAGAAGCTCTCTTCACCAGTAAAAGCGTATTCTACAAGGGCTGTTTCAACCTCGTAGGCAGAGAGGGCTGGAGCCTCAATTGAACAGATATGCAGGGCAGCAACCTGGTCCAGCCAGAACACCTTTGTAAAACACTATAGACTTAAAGTGAACCTTAAGTCAAAAAATAAAAAATGAGTTTTACTCACCTGGGGCTTCCCTCAGCCCCCTGCAGCTGATCGGTGCCCAAGTAGAGTTGCTCTGATGCTCCAGGACCCGCCGGAGGCTACTTCTGGTTTCGCCGTCACCGGCCGTCAGGCTGGGAACGCGAGTGATTCTTCGCATTCCCAGGTACAATAACACCCCCTATACTGCTATTGCGGCCTTCCTTGCAGCAATAACAGTATAGGGGGTGCTATTGTAGCTGGGAACGCAAAGAATCACTCGCGTTCCCAGCCTGACGGCCAGTGACGGCGAAATCGGAAGTAGCCGCCGGCGGGTCCAGGAGCATCAGGGGGCTTAGGGAAGCCCCAGGTGAGTAAAACTCATTTTTTTTATTTTTGACTTAAGGTCACCTTTAATGTGTTGGCTAACGCTGATTTGTCTTATGGCAGAAAAGTTCTGCAGGCTGTTGTCCCTCCCTGAATATATATATATATATATATATATATATATATAAATATATATATATATATATATTTATATATCGTGTATATCGTCTCATTAAGGGTGCTGTGTGAGCAGACGTACTGGGAAAGACCAAAATTACTTACGGTAACGTCTTTTCCAGTAGTCGCGAAGACAGCACCCCTACAACCCACCCTGGGTAAAAGAAAAAAAAAAGTGTATATTAAAAGCATTAGTAAGCATCATTTGGAGTCCGTGTCTTTTGTATAGGACTGAAGGTAATGAAGATATCATGCCTATTTATACTGATGGCCACCTGGTATGCAAATTTGAATCTTTTGCAGCAGGGAGACAAGTCTCATTAGGGGTGCTGTCTTCGCGACTACTGGAAAAGACGTTACCGTAAGTAATTCTGGTGTGTGTGTGTGTGTATGTATATATATATATATAGTGCCTTGCAAAAGAATTTGGCCCCCTTGAAGATTTCCACATTTTGTCATATTACTGCCACAAACATGAAAAATTTTATTGGAATTCCACGTGAAAGACCATTACAAAGTGGTTTACATGTGAGAAGTGGAACGGAAATCATACATCATTCCACACAAGTAAATAACTGCAAAGTGGGGTGTGCGTAATTATTCAGCCCCCTAAATCAATACTTTGTAGAACCACCTTTTGCTACAATTACAGCTGCCAGTCTTTTAGGGTATGTCTCTACCAGCTTTGCACATCTAGAGACTGAAATCCTTGCCCATTCTTCTTTGCAAAACAGCTCCAGCTCAGTCAGATTAGATGGACAGCGTTTGTGAACAGCAGTTTTCAGATCTTGCCACATATTCTCAATTAGATTTAGATCTGGACTTTGACTGGGCCATTCTAACACATATATATATTTTGTTTTAAACCATTCCATTGTTGCCCTGGCTTTATGTTTAGGGTCGTTGTCCTGCTGGAAGGTGAACCTTCACCCCAGTCTCAAGTCTTTTGCAGACTCCAAGAGGTTTTCTTCCAATATTGCCCTGTATTTGGCTCCATCCATCTTCCCCTCAACTCTGACCAGCTTCCCTGTCCTTGCACCCCCAGAGCATGATGCTGCCACCACCATATTTGACAGTTGGGATGGTGCGTTCAGAGTGATGTGCAGTGTTAGTTTTCCGCCACACATAGCGTTTTGCATTTTGGCCAAAAAGTTCCATTTTGGTCTCATCTGACCAGAGCACATTCTTCCACATGTTTGCTGTGTCCTGCACATGACTTGTGGCAAACTGCAAACGGGACTTCTTATGCTTTTCTGTTAACAATGGCTTTCTACTTGCCACTCTTCCATAAAGGCCAACTTTGTGCAATGCACGACTAATAGTTGTCCTATGGACAGATTCCCCCACCTGAGCTGTAGATCTCTGCAGCTCGTTCAGAGTCACCATGGGCCTCTTGACTGCATTTCTGATCAGCACTCTCCTTGTTCGGCCTGTGAGTTTAGGTGGAAAGCCTTGTCTTGGTAGGTTTACAGTTGTGCCATACTCCTTCCATTTCTGAATGATCGCTTGAACAGTGCTCAGTGGGATGTTCAAGGCTTTGGAAGTCTTTTTGTAGCCTAAACCTGCTTTAAATTTCCCAATAACTTTATCCCTGACCTGTCTGGTGTGTTCTTTGGACTTCATGGTGTTGCTGGTCCCAAGATTCTCTTAGACAACCTCTGAGGCCGTCACAGAGCAGCCTTATTTGTGCTGACATTAGATTACACACAGGTGCACTCTATTTAGTCATTAGCACTCATCAGGCAATGTCTATGGGCAACTCACTGCACTCAGACCAAAGGGGGTCGAATAATTATGCACACACCACTTTGCAGTTATTTATTTGTGAGCACAAACTGCGCCTGCCAAAACCTCCGCTGCTTCAATAAGACATAAAAACATTAATACAATATGCATACAATATACTGGAAATTTTCACCGAGTTTTCGCTATCACAAGTCCTTGGTGTACAATCAATCTGAGTGTGACAGCGCTCCTCTTCCTTTCTAGAGTTAAACAGAAACAGATGGCCGCACATAGTGCATTACTGTCATCATAGATCACAAATAACAAGCCCCAAACAGTGCACGTGTGCTCAAAAGTGCTCCACTCGTGATCTCTACACTCCTTCACACCAGCAGCTCACCAGATAAACACCACCTCGCTTTCCAGGTGGGTCTCACACTTAGCCTTTAGAGTGGCCAGCTCCAATCACAATGTACACAGGTTCTGGTTCGCAGTTGAAAAGATCCACATTTAATATTGAGTTCCACATGTAAAAAATATAAAAGATATATACATAGCGTAATACAGTTGGTTAAAAAGTCAGGGCCTGCGCAGTTTCAGCACACTCACGTGTGTAAGGAAATATCAGGCATCTCGGGCATCCCAGCCCATCAGTAAGTCTCCTCCACTAGCGGCACCGGCGTCCCGATTTTCCCGCTCCTGGTAACAGCCTGTACCCTCACCTTCCGGGTTTCCTCCTCAGGCCCAGTGACGTCAGCGCTCCTGGTCACGCCCTACGCGTTTCGTCCAATGGACTCATCAGGGGCTAACGTCACTAGGGCGCCGACGTCTCTTATACTCTGGGCTGGCTCTATTCTCAATTCATAAGCGCCTAGTGCGCATTGGGGCTGCACACCTTCCTAGTGGTGACATCATAGATAGTCGCCTGGAACGCAGATGCCCCCGGCGCCTTCCACTGACTGAGGGAATTGTCAAATCTCACCTAGTGCCATCTGGTGGCAGAATGGCTAACTCCCTACTAAACTTATAATGTTTGGCTCAACACTGTGTTTGTTAAGCAAATTGTCAAATCACATTTAGTGCCATCTAGTGGCAAAATGACTAACTGCCGGCCAGGATGTTACTTATATCAATTGACTGCAGAATTACCCTCTTTAAATACCAGGCATAACCAGAAAATGCCTGCAGAGGACAAGGTTTCTATGTATAACGGAAATGGTTAGCAGATGTTGAATTACAGGGCCTTAAGGAATTGTAAATCAGGGTGAGAAGTCCCTGAGTTGGACTCTCCCCACTTTGGACACATGGGTTGAATCTTCAATCAGTCCATACTTACTCCTGGGCTGTGACCCCTTTCAAGATCATGCCCCCTCCTAGTGGGTAATGCCCTTGGTGCAGGCCCAGACTTAGACACCTCCTCAGTTTACATGCCTCCGTGCCCACCGAGGGAGAATTCTGTGTATCTCCATACTACTGTATCCTGTGCCCTTAAATGGCCTCTATCCCCACTCCCCTTATCTAAATATGTGTATTGGTGAATATTACATATTGGTGGCCCCCACCTACAGTCCATGAAGGAGCCACAGGATTCTCAGTGCCCTTATAGTTATACATAATTCATAATACAATGGTTTAGATCAAACATCATTCGTAATAGAGCGGTTTAAATGAGATTGTACATTGAGTCCCCCTGGGGACAGTGACCCCATCTTGTGTATCCACCTTGAACTTCATTCAATACCTACTTACTCCTGGGCTGTGACCCCTTTCAGGATCATGCCACCTCACTGGTGGGTAATACCCTTGGTACACACCCAGATTTAGACACCTCCTCAGTTTACATGCCTCCGTGCCTACTGAGGGAGAATTCTGTGTATTTCCATCCCACTTTATCCTGTGCCCTTATATGGCCTCTATCCCAACTCCCCTTATCTAATATGTGTATTGGTGAATATTACATTCGGTGACCCCCACCTGTGATCTCTAAAGGAACCACAGGATTCTCAGTGCCCTTATAATCATACATCAATCATAATCCAACAATTTAGATCAAACATCATTCGTAATGAAGCAGTTTAAATCGAATTCTACATTAAGTCCCCCTGGGGACAGTGACCCCATCTTATGTATCCACCTCCCCTCAGCTTGAGAGATATCCCGTACCACACTTGAACCTCTCCATCTTTTAACATGTGATTCTACCCCCATGAATTTAAGTCCAGTGGGGTCTCGGTTATGATGTATTTTAAAATGGTTGGAGACACTGTGTGTGGCCAACCCTTTAATTATGTTCGCCACATGTTCCCCTATCCTTTTGTGTAGTGATCGAGTAGTGCGCCCCACGTATTCTAACCCGCAGGGGCATTTGAGAACATAGATCACCCCCTTGGTGCGACATGTTATACACTGTTTTATCCTATGCTGATGACCTGTGTTCCTTGCAGTGAAAATATCACCTTTATGTGGCTGTGCCTCTCTGCAGCCCCTGCAGTCCCGGCAGGGAAAAAAAACCCTTTGGCCCAACAGGTTGGCTGTGTTCGCCTTGGGGGGGTCCTGAAAGCTAGGAACTAATTTCGACCTGAGATTGTAACGATTGGTCATGCAGAACGTGGTCATGACTGGAACCAGACTGGCAGATCCACGATCTCTGCATGGCAATCGTTTTGGTTTAAACAAACTGGAAGATCACACTTGAAATACTGATGTCTGCACCACAGAGTAAGATAATAAATGTGTTTATTTACAAGAATGCACATACACATACAACCAATATGCATGCAATCGTACAAGGTGACCACTGTGACCCAATATCACCCTGACTGACTAACTAACTAATATTTACAGTGAATATGCAAGGGCACAGGTCACACAATATATATATACACCAGATAACAGAACACAGGAGTCTGGATCACACAGAATATACAGTAACACACACAATATATACAGACACGTCTCAGCAGAATCAGCACACGGAAGAATAGTCGTACAAGCCAGGATCAATAACCAGAGAATGCGAAGTACAAAGGCAGGAGACAGAGAATAGTCAGACTAGCAAGGATCAAATACCAGGAGTACAGAATACTGGAACAAAGTTCAGGAACACAGGACTTGATGGCCAGAGTCACAACTGCAGCGAGCAGACAAACAGACGGAATGACCTAGCAATGTGCTGCTAGCAAGTCCATCCTTTTATATGCAGCACATTGCTCAGGTGACTGGCCAGAATCTTCCACAGCTCCATCCGCTGGTGAGCCGAGGAACAGCACTGCTCCCAGCAATATGAGAGCCACCTGCTGGTAAACAGCTGAAGTCCACCTCAAGTTCCTTAGTGCTGCCACCAGCAGGATGACACAGGTACAGATCATTACAGTACCCCCCTCTTTTAGGAGCGGACTCCGAACGCTCCACACGATCTCCAGAGTTAGCCCCACCTGGGTCCCAATAGAAAAACCGAGGCTGGGTGGGCAGGGAGGGAGAGAAATCAAAAAACATAAAATATGAATGGACCACCAGAGTCTTTAGAGGCTGGACAGCCTGGACATGATGTGACTGGCAAGAGTCACGCAGAAACACAAATTGGGACACAGAGACATCAGCAGAGTGGAGATCATCAGGATCCGAAGGAGCAGGAACAGACTGGAACCCATCAGGATCAAGAAGAGCCAGAGCAGACTTGAGATCCGTAGGAACACCATACTTGGAAGCAACACCTGGAACTGCGGACTTGGAAGCAACACCTGGAACTGCGGACTTGGAAGCAACAACTGGAACCGAAGACTGGATACCCTCAGGAGCAACAGCAGCAGACTGGATGCCCTCAGGAGCAGCAGCAGCAGACTGGATACCCTCAGGAGCAGCAGCAGCAGACTGGATACCCTCAGGAGCAGCAGTAGCAGACTGGATACCCTCAGGAGCAGCAGTAGCAGACTGGATACCCTCAGGAGCAGCAGCAGCAGACTGGATACCCTCAGGAGCAGCAGCAGCAGACTGGATACCCTCAGGAGCGGCAGCAGACTGGATACCCTCAGGAGCGGCAGCAGACTGGATACCCTCAGGAGCGGCAGCAGACTGGATACCCTCAGAAGCGGCAGCAGACTGGATACCCTCAGAAGCGGCAGCAGACTGGATACCCTCAGAAGCGGCAGCAGACTGGATACCCTCAGAAGCAGCAGCAGACTGGATACCCTCAGAAGCAGCAGCAGACTGGATATCTTCAGGAGCGGCAGCAGACTCACCAACCTTGGAAGCAGCAGCAAAGTCGCCAGACTTGGAAGCAACAGCAGAGTCGCCAGACTTGGAAGCAACAGCAGAGTCGCCAGACTTGGAAGCAACAGCAGAGTCGCCAGACTTGGAAGCAACAGCAGAGTCGCCAGACTTGGAAGCAACAGCAGAGTCGCCAGACTTGGAAGCAACAGCAGAGTCGCCAGACTTGGAAGCAACAGCAGAGTCCTGTGACATCTGAGCAGTTAACTGGAAAACTTCAGGTAGTGCTGCAGGCAGATTAGCAACAGACTGAATAGTCTCGGGCAGGGCAGCAACAGGCTGGATGGTAAACTGGGTGCCCTCAAGTAGTCCAGCAGACCAGGCACTACCAGGAGAAGCAAGAACAGTAGCAGGCCGGGCACCATCAGGAACATCAGTCTGAGCACCATTAGGAGCAGGATCATCAACAGACTTGGCACCTACAGGAACAGCAGCAACAAAAGTCTGTGAAGGCTGGGCAGCAGCTTGCATAACCTCAGGCAAAACAGAAGATGGGATAACTTTAGGCAAGTTAACAGGTTGGGCTGCTTCAGACAGGACAGCAGGCTCAGTAGTTTCAGACAGGACAGCAGCCTGTGTAACCTCATGGATCTGGACCTTTGGTTGAGCTCTTGGCTGGACCGTTGGCTGAGCGCTTGGCTGGACCGTTGGCTGAGCGCTTGGCTGGACCGTTGGCTGAGCGCTTGGCTGGACCGTTGGCTGAGCGCTTGGCTGGACCGTTGGCTGAGCGCTTGGCTGGACCGTTGGCTGAGCGCTTGGCTGGACCGTTGGCTGAGATCCCGATACAGTTTGTGCGGACTGGCACTGAAACGGTGTGAACTGAGCCTGTGCGGACTGGGAGCAAAGTTCCGCAGGCAAAGAGCAAAGTTCCGCAGGCAAAGAGCAAAGTTCCGCGGGCTGGATGCAACACTCTGCGGGCTGGATGCAACACTCTGCGGGCTGGATGCAACACTCTGCGGGCTGGATGCAACACTCTGCGGGCTGGATGCAACACTCTGCGGGCTGGATGCAACACTCTGCGGGCCTGGCAGGCTGACCCACTGTCAGCAAACCTAGTCCATGAAAGAGTCCACAAAGAAAGGCGAAGGACTGCTCAGGACAGACTGGAGATTGCTGAGGACACAAATCACCTGGAGTCTGCATGGACTTGGTTGAAGTCTGCATGGAGATGGTTGAAGTTTGTATGGAGCTGCAAGGAGTCTGCACCGACCTGCATGGAGTCTGCACCGACTTGGATGGAGGCTGCACACGACTGGAATCGGCTGGAGGCTGCGCGCGACTGGAATCGGCTGGAGGCTGCACATGACTGGAATCGGCTGGAGGCTGCACATGACTGGAATCGGCTGGAGGCTGCACATGACTGGAATCGGCTGGAGGCTGCACACGACTGGAATCGGCTGGAGGCTGCACACGACTGGAATCGGCTGGAGGCTGCACACGACTGGAATCGGCTGGAGGCTGCACACGACTGGAATCGGCTGGAATCGACTGGAGGCTGCACACGACTGGAATCGACTGGAGGCTGCACATGCTGAATGGAGTTGGTAGGAAAGAATTTCTTTTTCTTTTTGGATGATGACTTGTTTTCTAATGATTTTTGCCAGGACCAAGGTGTGGTTCTGACTGCAGTTTGCAATGGAGTTTGTACAGATAACTGACTTGCAGGTTGTGAACTCTGGACATAAGGGTTATCAGAGAGAGGATGAGATTGAAATTTAGAGGAAAGAATTTCTTGCCAGATGGCAATCAAAGCAGAGGCAGATTCATTCTCACACAAGGCATTAACCATCAGAGATCTTACTCCACAGATACAATTTCTAATAAACTCCTCATTTTGTTGCGAATAGAATGACATAAACTGTTCCCTATCATTCTTCAAATAGCCATAATAAGCATTGATCTCTTCTGCAGTAAAATCAAAACTGACTCGATTGCTGCAATCTCTCCACTCATTTGATTCCTCAATCACATGCATGCATGCATCTGCATCAAATGACAAGATTTCCTCCCAAACTTGGATCAGGGCAGAGGCGGCTTTCTGCGGACACAATTTGAAACCACTCATCCTTTCCACAGCATGCACATATTTCAGCAGACAAGAACTTTCCATTTTAGAATAGTGGTTTAAAAAACTTTTCCTATCCTTCTTTAAATGATCAAATAGATAGTTAATATCTGCTGCACAAAAGACAGGCTCTAAACGAGATTGGTTCCTAGCTGGCAGGGAATTTATTTGTCTATTAATAGAACTTGACTGAACTACATCAGAAACAGAATCAAGACTGGACTGGATTGTAACAGACAAAGAACCAGTTTGTATTTTATTCTTTGCTGTCACAGAAAAAGGTTTGCATTGGGAAATTAACATCTCTTCCCAGGCAGACATTAACAAGGAGGTTTTTTCAAATTTGCATACTCTTAAATCAATCAATGATTGAAGGGATTGGACACAAGCTTGCATAAAATTTTTGTCTTTCTTGGAGTAGAACTTAAAGAAAGATTCCCTGTCGTTTTTCAAAATAGACATCAAAACGGTAACATCAGATGGGCTAAATGGAGGATCAAGAAAATTATCCTTGGATAATTTACTTTTCAGCAACCATTGAAGGACTTGCAGCAAGTTCTGCACCTCTTCTGCAGACAAGATTTTCTGATTAACATAGTTTTGCACTAACTCCAATAACTGCTGAAGCTGCTTTCTGGAGTAAGCTGCAAAATACATGAAGGAATAACTTTTGCTATCCTCAGCGAGCAAGACATAGTAGTACACATCATCAAAACTCCAACTCTTTGTACAGATAGATGAATCTGCAGTATTTCTGTGATCAATATATGGGTTGGCTAGGTCATTCTGTAACGATTGGTCATGCAGAACGTGGTCGTGACTGGAACCAGACTGGCAGATCCACGATCTCTGCATGGCAATCGTTTTGGTTTAAACAAACTGGAAGATCACACTTGAAATACTGATGTCTGCACCACAGAGTAAGATAATAAATGTGTTTATTTACAAGAATGCACATACACATACAACCAATATGCATGCAATCGTACAAGGTGACCACTGTGACCCAATATCACCCTGACTGACTAACTAACTAATATTTACAGTGAATATGCAAGGGCACAGGTCACACAATATATATATACACCAGATAACAGAACACAGGAGTCTGGATCACACAGAATATACAGTAACACACACAATATATACAGACACGTCTCAGCAGAATCAGCACACGGAAGAATAGTCGTACAAGCCAGGATCAATAACCAGAGAATGCGAAGTACAAAGGCAGGAGACAGAGAATAGTCAGACTAGCAAGGATCAAATACCAGGAGTACAGAATACTGGAACAAAGTTCAGGAACACAGGACTTGATGGCCAGAGTCACAACTGCAGCGAGCAGACAAACAGACGGAATGACCTAGCAATGTGCTGCTAGCAAGTCCATCCTTTTATATGCAGCACATTGCTCAGGTGACTGGCCAGAATCTTCCACAGCTCCATCCGCTGGTGAGCCGAGGAACAGCACTGCTCCCAGCAATATGAGAGCCACCTGCTGGTAAACAGCTGAAGTCCACCTCAAGTTCCTTAGTGCTGCCACCAGCAGGATGACACAGGTACAGATCATTACAGAGATTTGGTGCTTTTCTGTATATGAAGCCAGGTTTCTTTGGGAGTACACTTCTCAATGTTCCGTCCAATTGTAAAATGCGCCAGTGTCTCATGATAATGGACTCAACCTCTCTGTGTTGATGGCTATAGTCCAATAGCAGGTCAAACTCTCTATTTCTAACTATAGGTTGTTGTCTACTTCGTAATAAATCAGACTGTTCCATATTTGATACTTCATCCACCATTTTCTGTAAATCTGCGTAGTTGTAGCCTTTGTCCATAAAGCGCTGGACGAGAATCTGGCTCTGTTCTCTAAAGTCTTGTACATTGGTGCAGTTCCTCCTGATCCTCATTATTTGCCCTTTTGGGATATTATTAAGCCACCTCTTGTGGTGACAACTCCCTTGGGGAATATACCCATTTTTGTCCGTGGGCTTAAAGAAAGTTTTGGTCATCAGTTTGTCTCCTTGTTTGGTAATTACCAAGTCTAAAAATTCGACCTGTCTGGATGCCTGATGGAATGTTACTTTAATGGGTGCCCAGTGATTATTAACTGATTTGAGAAACTCATTAAGTTCCTCTCTGGTACCCCTCCATATAAAGAACAGGTCGTCAATAAACCTGTTCCAACTAATGATGTTCACCGCCTGTTGCTTACTGAGGATTTCTTGCTCCCATTTGCCCATGTAAATGTTAGCTAACGATGGAGCAAACTTGGCCCCCATAGCACAGCCAGTCAGCTGTAAGTAGTGATCTTGATCATACCAGAAATAGTTGTGCGATAGGGCAAAGTTTAATAGTTCCATAATGAACTCAATTTGCTCCAATTTTAGGTCAGTGTCTGCCCCCAAGGCCAATTTCACTGCATCCATCCCACTATCATGTGGGATGACTGTATACAGAGACGCCACGTCCCCTGTAACCAATATGTCATCTTCTTCTATCTGAATATGTTGCATCTTCTGTAATAAATCTTTAGTATCTTTTAGAAGGTATGGTAACTTAGCCACTGCCTCTTGAAGGAACCAGTCAACATACTCCCCCACTCTCTGTGTGAGTGATCCCACCCCGCTCACAATGGGTCTCCCCGGGGGGTTGGTTTGATCCTTATGGATTTTGGGATTGTAATAAATCACAGGGAGCCTCGGGTTCGTGGGCATTAAATATTTAAATTCATTCGTGGAGATAAGGGTTTCTCTCTCCCCCTTCATCAGAATTTCCTTTAGTTGCTTCTTAAACTCAATCGTGGGATTTTTCTTCAATTTTTTATATGTGGTTGGATCGGCCAATAATCGCTTCATCTCCTGTTTGTATTGGCCGCCGTTGAGCACCACCAGACCACCCCCTTTATCAGCGGGTTTCAAAATGAGGTCTTTCTGTTCCACCAGCTCCCTAATCTGTTGGTCGATCACTCTACTATTTTTTAGCTTTTTGACTTCCAACCTGTCCAGATCTTGAAGCACCGCCCTCTTGAATGTATCAATCGTGCTATCTTTAGCATTGTCCTGGGGGTTGAATAGGGATCTATTCTTGAGGGTTGTATGAATGTATTGTTGGGGTGGTGGATTGGCCCTGAGTGTGGGGCCAGGTTTGCTTAGGAAATACTTCTTTTGGTTAAGTTTCCTCACATATTTGTTAATCCCCAAATAGGTTTCAAACTTGTTGAGGCTTTTTGGGGGTGCATAATTCAATCCCTTATCAAGTAGTTTTAGTTGTGGTTTAGTTAGAGATACCCCACTCAGATTGAAAATGCCCCCCCCTATCTCTGTCTTTTTCTGTCTCTCTCTACGTCCTCCTCGAACCCCTCTCCGGTTCTTTTTTGCCCTCCTTCCCATTCCTCTTCCTGATATTCCCTCTGGTGGCTCCATCTGTCCGTCTGGCCTACCCCTAAAAAACGATCATTATACTCTGTAAGTGTCTGGTACCGATTGGATAAAGGTATATTTGTGTATCCTCTATTGCCCCCTCCCCTATATTGGGCATTAATGCCACTTCTTTGCCTGAGGTTGTAGTGTGGTTCCCCATTCTCCATTTTGGGTGAGGGTCGGCCTCCCCCTTGTGTTTGTTTAGGCTCAATCCTTGATAAGGGTCTAGGAGGTGGGGGTGCTCCCCACGCCCCTACTGAGGCTCCATCCATCTGCCCTCTATACTGCTCATGTTGTAGGGGTCTATTTTCACTGGGGCGATCTATTAGTCTGGGGCTCTCCTGGTCCAGATATTCCCGTGGGGGGCCTCTCTCAACTGCTTTGGGTTTGTGCTGAGCATTTTTTGGTTCAACTTCCTTTTGGATTTGTTCTATCTGCCATCTGTAGGCTTTCCCAGTTTTATATTCGCCCCAGTCATTCCAGAATCTTTTTTGTCTGATTTCTATGATCTCTTTTTCATTTTTGATCAATTTTTTCATTAATGCCTCCATAGCCTGCTTATATGAATCCCCCTCCTTAAACGGTTCCATGACCCCCTTTAGTTGGTCAATCTCCCCCTCAAGGCGATCTAGCCTCGCCTGTTTTCTCTTTGATAGAATTTTTAGCAGATCAAGCCCACTTTTATTTAAAAATTCCCCCATTTCCTTATCATTCTGCTCACTGTTTTCCCCATCATTGATTAGGATATCCCATCTGTATCTTTTGGGCACCAGCTCTTCCTCAATATATCTGCCCAGACTCGCCTGGTCCCACCATGCTACCTGCTCCTTAAGCATTAGATTATGTAACCTCTTAAATTTATTCTCCAGCGTTTCCCCCCCAGCCTCACTCGCATTACTAGGTTCTTTAGAAAAGACCCCCGCGAGGTTGATTGTCCCTCGCTCTCTAAGTGCAAATGCATCCATGATAGAGACCAGATGCTGGTAAATGATATTAAATGCTGTGAAACCCAGAAGAAATGCTAGGAAAACGCCTAGAAAACGCTGGTATTTCACTTACCCTTATTCAATACAATCCCCAGTAGGATTGACTTCACTCTCCCCTTAGTGGATTTAGGACAATGCACATAGACCCCAGCCCAGATAATATCAATGCAAACCCTAGGGGTGTGGCGGCAGCATTAAAAGGATAGCGGACACTATCCGAAAGACAACTTTAGTGAGCACAAACTGCGCCTGCCAAAACCTCCGCTGCTTCAATAAGACATAAAAACATTAATACAATATGCATACAATATACTGGAAATTTTCACCGAGTTTTCGCTATCACAAGTCCTTGGTGTACAATCAATCTGAGTGTGACAGCGCTCCTCTTCCTTTCTAGAGTTAAACAGAAACAGATGGCCGCACATAGTGCATTACTGTCATCATAGATCACAAATAACAAGCCCCAAACAGTGCACGTGTGCTCAAAAGTGCTCCACTCGTGATCTCTACACTCCTTCACACCAGCAGCTCACCAGATAAACACCACCTCGCTTTCCAGGTGGGTCTCACACTAGATGGCGCTGGTGCATGGCTGCCTCGGCACACAGCTCCCGTGGATTTCCTCTTTTTCCTCTTTTTCGTTGCTTTTTTGTTGTTGTTTTTTTCTTAGTTTTTCGTTGTTTTCTTTTAGTCTTAGTTTCAGCAGAGTAGCAGAGTAGAGTTTTTAGCAGCGTTAGCACAGCTTCAGCTTTAGCATAGTTAGAGCCTTAGGTGCAGGCACAGTTCCCGAGGCCACATACCTTCTGATCGCACGGGAAGCAGCTGCGGAAGGTCTGGCCCCGGTCTCCGGCACCCACCCTGCTGCTCGATCCCAGAGGGACCACATCCGGGCTCCACCAGAGGGATTGTGGCTGTGTCCCCGGGTCCTCGCCGCTGAGTCTGCGTTGACGGAGTGACCACATCCCAGCACCACCAGAGGGAGTGCGGCTGTGCCCCCTGTGTCCCCGGGCCCTCGCCAGAGTCTCCGGGACCCTGGACTCTCCGACGATCAGGCTGGTCTCCAGCCGTGGTGCCTGGGCTCGCAGCACATCCCTTCTGCAGCACAGCCCTTCTGCCACAGCTGTGGGCCACTGCTCTCGCCGCCCCAGCCCGACATCTCCAGCTCCCACGTGCTCACCACGTGGTCTGCTTCTCCGGGTGGGCCCAGCATCAGAGGGGAGGCTGACACCGCTAGCTGGATACCAGCGCAGCTGACTTGGTATCGGCACCTCGGCCACCCATGTGGCAGCACCGCATCACCGCCGGGAAAGACTCCGCAGCCATGTGGTAGCACGCACCACCGCCTGGATAGACTCCGCAGCACCCCTCCTCCCTCCACAAGGCTCCTTCATCGCCTGCACCTCGGCCACCCACGTGAAAGCAGCCTCACCGCAGCTAATCTCCACCGCCTGGAAGTCCTCACCGCTGCCTGGCAGCCGCAGTCGCAGCACCCCTCCTCCCTCCACGAGGCTCCTTCATCGCATGCTCGGGTAAGCCTGCTGCCCCTACACACTGGCTGCTGCCCCCTGCCCTTAGAGCCCGCTGAACAGGCCCTGCCCTGCACTGCCACTACACAGGTTACAAAAGGGTTCCATGTGCCGGCTCCCCACATGTTTTCACTCTGGCTTAGAGGCACACAGCACAAAGGCGCACTGCGGAATCGGCTCCTAATATTGGTGCACTTGGTCTGCTTATCCAATCTGCTCTGTGGCATATGACTGCATATGGTCGGGGATGAACTGTTATCAAACTGCACTGAGGCTTATGAACTTATAAACTGTTAGTTAATACTGGTGCATATGGACTGTTATTTCACTGTACTGTGGCATACGGACTGTTACCTAACCACACTGGGGCATATGGTCTGTTTTTTCTAACTGAACTGTGGCACATGGTCTGTTATCAAATCTACTTTAACTGCACTGTGGCATACGGACTGGTATTTAACAGCACCGTGGCTCATGGACTGTTATATCTGCACTGTGGTATATGGACTGTTTTTTTAACTACTTAATTGCACTGAGGCATATAGGCTGCTACTTAACTGCATTGTGGCACTTAGCTTTGTACCCGCACATGGGCTGTGCATTGACTTACTACCTGTTCGGGGAATATGGGCTGTGCTGTCCGCTAACCAGAATCGGGAGCTTCATGCATGTATGTTTTTCTGCCACCCTGCAGTCTCCCACTGAGTGGGTTCTACACCCATGGTTCCCACAAGGCACCCCCCACGTACCACCTACTCTAGGGCACAGCTCCTCACATGGGAACATACTGTAGCCCTACACCCAGAGGACAGTTTCCTGTCCGACTCCGTATGGAGCCACGTCCAGGAAATCACTGCCCCCGAGCTAGAACCCCGCACAAGCTGGCGACACAGAGGCTGCCGAGCAGGCGCACGGGTGAGACTGAAGAGGAAGGGCCTGCGGACAGCCATCCCTGCAGCCCTCCTCGCAAATGTCCGCTCCCTCCCCAATAAGTTAGATGAACTGAGACTCCTCTGGGACAAACGCGAACTTGGCAACAACACCCCAATTCTATGCTTCACAGAAACATGGCTCCATGATAACATCCCTGATAGCGCACTACATCTCCCAGGCTTCAGCCTCATCCGCGCAGACCGTGACAGCATCCTCACGGGGAAAAAGAAAGGGGGAGGCATCTGTTTTTACATTAGCTCTGCTTGGTGCTCCAACTCCACCGTACTTGCAAAGAAATGCTCACCAGAGCTAGAGCTCCTTCTGGTAAATTGCAGACCGACATACTCACCTAGGGAGTTCTCTTCCTTCGTTCTCGCTGGTGTGTATATCCCACCTGATGCAGAGGTAAAAAATGCCCTGAGTGAGCTCACCGACACTATCGCGCAATGGGAGACGGCCCTCCCGGACTCACTGTTCATCGTCATGGGCGATTTCAACAGGGCCAACCTCTGCCAAGAGCTTCCCCGCTTCCATCAGCATGTCACCTGCCCCACCAGGAATGCCAACACACTGGACCACTGTTACACCGGTCCTGAAGGATTGCCTACAAAAGCCACCCCTTGGGCAGCTCTAGGTTCATCTGATCATTGTCTCATCCACCTGATACCAACTTACAGGAGACGCCTGGAGACATCGAAACCGGTCCTCAAATCCTCCAAAGTGTGGTCAAGCGAAGCGAAGCTACAACTTCAGGCCTGCTTCGACTGCACAGACTGGCAGACCCTGGAATCGCCAAACTTGGACGAATGGGCTGACAATGTTACCTCATACATTAACTTCTGTGAGAATCACTGCATACCAACAAAAACCTTTAAACTGTATCCTAACGACAAACCGTGGTTCTCAAAAAAACTACGGCAACTGCGCAGAAGCAAAGAGGACGCGCACAAGTCAGGAAACGAAGATGATTACAGAAGGGCAAGAAATGACCTAAACCGAGAACTGAGGGCTGCCAAGAAGGGCTATGCGGACAAACTGGAACAGAACCTCTCCTCAAACGACCCGCGAGCTGTGTGGAAAGGGCTCAAGGCCGCAACCAACTATAAGCCTCCCCCGCAGCATGCAACACCGAGTGCTGAGCTCGCCGAGAATCTCAGTGAATTTTACTGCAGATTTGAGAACCAGTCTCCCCCACAGCTACGGGCACCTCTCCCCTCCCTGCCACTGAGGCCCCGAGACCAGACTCGCCCCTTCCATCGGTGAACGAGGCGGATGTTCTGAAACACTTGTTAAAGATAAATGTCAGGAAAGCCTCCGGCCCGGACGGTGTGTCACCAGCCTGCCTGAAAACCGGCACTCGACAGCTCGCCCCTATACTTTCCTCCATCTTCAACAAGTCCCTTCAGAGCGGAAAGTCCCTGCTTGCTTCAAGAGGTCCACCATCATCCCTGTCCCCAAAAAGCAAGGCGCCACCGACCTCAACAACTTCAGGCCCGTGGCACTTACATCAGTCATCATGAAGGTTCTTGAAAGGATGGTGCTCCCCCTCCTCAAGCTCACCACTGAGGCCCTGCTGGATCAGCATCAGTTCGCATACCAGAGCAAACAGGTCCACCGACGACGCCATCAATATCTGCCTGGAGCTCGTCCATGATCATCTGGACAAACCCGGCACGTATGCCAGGATCCTCCTTCTTGACTTCAGCTCAGCGTTCAATACCATCAGCCCCAAAATACTCCAGGAGAACCTTGCCGCACTCAGGGTCCACCCCACTCTACGCCTGTGGATCACGGACTTCCTCACCAACAGATCCAGGTCGTTAAGCTAGGCACCATCTCCTCTCAACCTCGGATTACAAATACAGGAGCACCGCAAGGGTGCGTCCTGTCGCCGTTCCTGTTCTCCCTGTACACAAATGCTTGCAGATCCACAGCGGACTCCGTCAAAGTGATCAAATTCGCTGACGACACCACCATTGTCGGCCTCATCACTAAAAATGATGAGGAAGCGTACCGCCACCAGGTTGAGAGCATCTGCCACTGGTGCAGGGAGAACGGGCTGGTCCTAAACACGGCAAAAACTGTTGAGATGATTGTGGATTTTAGAAAGCACGCCATAGCCCCCCCTCCAATCCGTATTGACGACAAAGAAGTGGAAAGAGTTACCGGTGTACGACTTCTGGCACAACCATCTCCAAGGACCTGAGGTGGAAGGCAAACACCTCCTCCATCCAGAGGAAAGCCCAGCAGAGGTTATACTATCTCCGTCAATTGAAGAAGTTTGGCATGTCCCCGAAACTTCTGACCAGCTTCTACTCTGCCACAATTGCATCTGTCCTCTGCTCTTCCATCCTAGTCTGGTATGCAAGCTCCTCCGCCAGCGACAGACACAAGTTACAGAGAGTCATCTGATCAGCGGAGAGAATCATAGGAAACTCACTACCCGCTCTGGACCTCCTCTACCACTCAAGACTGAGCTCCAGAGCTTTGAGGATTGTAAAGGACCCCTCACACCCTGGCAACCGTTTTTTCAGCCAGCTTCCTTTAGGCCGGAGGTACCGGTCCATCTACACCAGGACCACTAGACACAGAAACAGCTTCTTCCCCTCAGCTGTAAACTCACTAAACTCTCTCCATGCACTCCACACTACAACGTGACCATGTTTTGCCGCCACACATATCCCTCACTCACCTGAGTGCTGTATAACTATGCAAAAATTTGAATGTTGTTTGCTTGGATGTTTTCTCTGTATGTAATGTCTGATATAGTGTCGATCCTTTCTGATGTATTCTGTGTACCCTATCCTACCTGTATCCTGTACGTGCCAAGACCAATTCCGGGCACGACCCAGTCGTGCTTGGCGAAAATAAAGATTCTGATTCACTTAGCCTTTAGAGTGGCCAGCTCCAATCACAATGTACACAGGTTCTGGTTCGCAGTTGAAAAGATCCACATTTAATATTGAGTTCCACATGTAAAAATATAAAAGATATATACATAGCGTAATACAGTTGGTTAAAAAGTCAGGGCCTGCGCAGTTTCAGCACACTCACGTGTGTAAGGAAATATCAGGCATCTCGGGCATCCCAGCCCATCAGTAAGTCTCCTCCACTAGCGGCACCGGCGTCCCGATTTTCCCGCTCCTGGTAACAGCCTGTACCCTCACCTTCCGGGTTTCCTCCTCAGGCCCAGTGACGTCAGCGCTCCTGGTCACGCCCTACGCGTTTCGTCCAATGGACTCATCAGGGGCTAACGTCACTAGGGCGCCGACGTCTCTTATACTCTGGGCTGGCTCTATTCTCAATTCATAAGCGCCTAGTGCGCATTGGGGCTGCACACCTTCCTAGTGGTGACATCATAGATAGTCGCCTGGAACGCAGATGCCCCCGGCGCCTTCCACTGACTGAGGGAATTGTCAAATCTCACCTAGTGCCATCTGGTGGCAGAATGGCTAACTCCCTACTAAACTTATAATGTTTGGCTCAACACTGTGTTTGTTAAGCAAATTGTCAAATCACATTTAGTGCCATCTAGTGGCAAAATGACTAACTGCCGGCCAGGATGTTACTTATATCAATTGACTGCAGAATTACCCTCTTTAAATACCAGGCATAACCAGAAAATGCCTGCAGAGGACAAGGTTTCTATGTATAACGGAAATGGTTAGCAGATGTTGAATTACAGGGCCTTAAGGAATTGTAAATCAGGGTGAGAAGTCCCTGAGTTGGACTCTCCCCACTTTGGACACATGGGTTGAATCTTCAATCAGTCCATACTTACTCCTGGGCTGTGACCCCTTTCAAGATCATGCCCCCTCCTAGTGGGTAATGCCCTTGGTGCAGGCCCAGACTTAGACACCTCCTCAGTTTACATGCCTCCGTGCCCACCGAGGGAGAATTCTGTGTATCTCCATACTACTGTATCCTGTGCCCTTAAATGGCCTCTATCCCCACTCCCCTTATCTAAATATGTGTATTGGTGAATATTACATATTGGTGGCCCCCACCTACAGTCCATGAAGGAGCCACAGGATTCTCAGTGCCCTTATAGTTATACATAATTCATAATACAATGGTTTAGATCAAACATCATTCGTAATAGAGCGGTTTAAATGAGATTGTACATTGAGTCCCCCTGGGGACAGTGACCCCATCTTGTGTATCCACCTTGAACTTCATTCAATACCTACTTACTCCTGGGCTGTGACCCCCTTTCAGGATCATGCCACCTCACTGGTGGGTAATACCCTTGGTACACACCCAGATTTAGACACCTCCTCAGTTTACATGCCTCCGTGCCTACTGAGGGAGAATTCTGTGTATTTCCATCCCACTTTATCCTGTGCCCTTATATGGCCTCTATCCCAACTCCCCTTATCTAATATGTGTATTGGTGAATATTACATTCGGTGACCCCCACCTGTGATCTCTAAAGGAACCACAGGATTCTCAGTGCCCTTATAATCATACATCAATCATAATCCAACAATTTAGATCAAACATCATTCGTAATGAAGCAGTTTAAATCGAATTCTACATTAAGTCCCCCTGGGGACAGTGACCCCATCTTATGTATCCACCTCCCCTCAGCTTGAGAGATATCCCGTACCACACTTGAACCTCTCCATCTTTTAACATGTGATTCTACCCCCATGAATTTAAGTCCAGTGGGGTCTCGGTTATGATGTATTTTAAAATGGTTGGAGACACTGTGTGTGGCCAACCCTTTAATTATGTTCGCCACATGTTCCCCTATCCTTTTGTGTAGTGATCGAGTAGTGCGCCCCACGTATTCTAACCCGCAGGGGCATTTGAGAACATAGATCACCCCCTTGGTGCGACATGTTATACACTGTTTTATCCTATGCTGATGACCTGTGTTCCTTGCAGTGAAAATATCACCTTTATGTGGCTGTGCCTCTCTGCAGCCCCTGCAGTCCCGGCAGGGAAAAAAACCCCTTTGGCCCAACAGGTTGGCTGTGTTCGCCTTGGGGGGGTCCTGAAAGCTAGGAACTAATTTCGACCTGAGATTTGGTGCTTTTCTGTATATGAAGCCAGGTTTCTTTGGGAGTACACTTCTCAATGTTCCGTCCAATTGTAAAATGCGCCAGTGTCTCATGATAATGGACTCAACCTCTCTGTGTTGATGGCTATAGTCCAATAGCAGGTCAAACTCTCTATTTCTAACTATAGGTTGTTGTCTACTTCGTAATAAATCAGACTGTTCCATATTTGATACTTCATCCACCATTTTCTGTAAATCTGCGTAGTTGTAGCCTTTGTCCATAAAGCGCTGGACGAGAATCTGGCTCTGTTCTCTAAAGTCTTGTACATTGGTGCAGTTCCTCCTGATCCTCATTATTTGCCCTTTTGGGATATTATTAAGCCACCTCTTGTGGTGACAACTCCCTTGGGGAATATACCCATTTTTGTCCGTGGGCTTAAAGAAAGTTTTGGTCATCAGTTTGTCTCCTTGTTTGGTAATTACCAAGTCTAAAAATTCGACCTGTCTGGATGCCTGATGGAATGTTACTTTAATGGGTGCCCAGTGATTATTAACTGATTTGAGAAACTCATTAAGTTCCTCTCTGGTACCCCTCCATATAAAGAACAGGTCGTCAATAAACCTGTTCCAACTAATGATGTTCACCGCCTGTTGCTTACTGAGGATTTCTTGCTCCCATTTGCCCATGTAAATGTTAGCTAACGATGGAGCAAACTTGGCCCCCATAGCACAGCCAGTCAGCTGTAAGTAGTGATCTTGATCATACCAGAAATAGTTGTGCGATAGGGCAAAGTTTAATAGTTCCATAATGAACTCAATTTGCTCCAATTTTAGGTCAGTGTCTGCCCCCAAGGCCAATTTCACTGCATCCATCCCACTATCATGTGGGATGACTGTATACAGAGACGCCACGTCCCCTGTAACCAATATGTCATCTTCTTCTATCTGAATATGTTGCATCTTCTGTAATAAATCTTTAGTATCTTTTAGAAGGTATGGTAACTTAGCCACTGCCTCTTGAAGGAACCAGTCAACATACTCCCCCACTCTCTGTGTGAGTGATCCCACCCCGCTCACAATGGGTCTCCCCGGGGGGTTGGTTTGATCCTTATGGATTTTGGGATTGTAATAAATCACAGGGAGCCTCGGGTTCGTGGGCATTAAATATTTAAATTCATTCGTGGAGATAAGGGTTTTTCTCTCCCCCTTCATCAGAATTTCCTTTAGTTGCTTCTTAAACTCAATCGTGGGATTTTTCTTCAATTTTTTATATGTGGTTGGATCGGCCAATAATCGCTTCATCTCCTGTTTGTATTGGCCGCCGTTGAGCACCACCAGACCACCCCCTTTATCAGCGAGGTTCAAAATGAGGTCTTTCTGTTCCACCAGCTCCCTAATCTGTTGGTCGATCACTCTACTATTTTTTAGCTTTTTGACTTCCAACCTGTCCAGATCTTGAAGCACCGCCCTCTTGAATGTATCAATCGTGCTATCTTTAGCATTGTCCTGGGGGTTGAATAGGGATCTATTCTTGAGGGTTGTATGAATGTATTGTTGGGGTGGTGGATTGGCCCTGAGTGTGGGGCCAGGTTTGCTTAGGAAATACTTCTTTTGGTTAAGTTTCCTCACATATTTGTTAATCCCCAAATAGGTTTCAAACTTGTTGAGGCTTTTTGGGGGTGCATAATTCAATCCCTTATCAAGTAGTTTTAGTTGTGGTTTAGTTAGAGATACCCCACTCAGATTGAAAATGCCCCCCCCTATCTCTGTCTTTTTCTGTCTCTCTCTACGTCCTCCTCGAACCCCTCTCCGGTTCTTTTTTGCCCTCCTTCCCATTCCTCTTCCTGATATTCCCTCTGGTGGCTCCATCTGTCCGTCTGGCCTACCCCTAAAAAACGATCATTATACTCTGTAAGTGTCTGGTACCGATTGGATAAAGGTATATTTGTGTATCCTCTATTGCCCCCTCCCCTATATTGGGCATTAATGCCACTTCTTTGCCTGAGGTTGTAGTGTGGTTCCCCATTCTCCATTTTGGGTGAGGGTCGGCCTCCCCCTTGTGTTTGTTTAGGCTCAATCCTTGATAAGGGTCTAGGAGGTGGGGGTGCTCCCCACGCCCCTACTGAGGCTCCATCCATCTGCCCTCTATACTGCTCATGTTGTAGGGGTCTATTTTCACTGGGGCGATCTATTAGTCTGGGGCTCTCCTGGTCCAGATATTCCCGTGGGGGGCCTCTCTCAACTGCTTTGGGTTTGTGCTGAGCATTTTTAATTGCTGCCGCCACACCCCTAGGGTTTGCATTGATATTATCTGGGCTGGGGTCTATGTGCATTGTCCTAAATCCACTAAGGGGAGAGTGAAGTCAATCCTACTGGGGATTGTATTGAATAAGGGTAAGTGAAATACCAGCGTTTTCTAGGCGTTTTCCTAGCATTTCTTCTGGGTTTCACAGCATTTAATATCATTTACCAGCATCTGGTCTCTATCATGGATGCATTTGCACTTAGAGAGCGAGGGACAATCAACCTCGCGGGGGTCTTTTCTAAAGAACCTAGTAATGCGAGTGAGGCTGGGGGGGAAACGCTGGAGAATAAATTTAAGAGGTTACATAATCTAATGCTTAAGGAGCAGGTAGCATGGTGGGACCAGGCGAGTCTGGGCAGATATATTGAGGAAGAGCTGGTGCCCAAAAGATACAGATGGGATATCCTAATCAATGATGGGGAAAACAGTGAGCAGAATGATAAGGAAATGGGGGAATTTTTAAATAAAAGTGGGCTTGATCTGCTAAAAATTCTATCAAAGAGAAAACAGGCGAGGCTAGATCGCCTTGAGGGGGAGATTGACCAACTAAAGGGGGTCATGGAACCGTTTAAGGAGGGGGATTCATATAAGCAGGCTATGGAGGCATTAATGAAAAAATTGATCAAAAATGAAAAAGAGATCATAGAAATCAGACAAAAAAGATTCTGGAATGACTGGGGCGAATATAAAACTGGGAAAGCCTACAGATGGCAGATAGAACAAATCCAAAAGGAAGTTGAACCAAAAAATGCTCAGCACAAACCCAAAGCAGTTGAGAGAGGCCCCCCACGGGAATATCTGGACCAGGAGAGCCCCAGACTAATAGATCGCCCCAGTGAAAATAGACCCCTACAACATGAGCAGTATAGAGGGCAGATGGATGGAGCCTCAGTAGGGGCGTGGGGAGCACCCCCACCTCCTAGACCCTTATCAAGGATTGAGCCTAAACAAACACAAGGGGGAGGCCGACCCTCACCCAAAATGGAGAATGGGGAACCACACTACAACCTCAGGCAAAGAAGTGGCATTAATGCCCAATATAGGGGAGGGGGCAATAGAGGATACACAAATATACCTTTATCCAATCGGTACCAGACACTTACAGAGTATAATGCTCGTTTTTTAGGGGTAGGCCAGACGGACAGATGGAGCCACCAGAGGGAATATCAGGAAGAGGAATGGGAAGGAGGGCAAAAAAGAACCGGAGAGGGGTTCGAGGAGGACGTAGAGAGAGACAGAAAAAGACAGAGATAGGGGGGGGCATTTTCAATCTGAGTGGGGTATCTCTAACTAAACCACAACTAAAACTACTTGATAAGGGATTGAATTATGCACCCCCAAAAAGCCTCAACAAGTTTGAAACCTATTTGGGGATTAACAAATATGTGAGGAAACTTAACCAAAAGAAGTATTTCCTAAGCAAACCTGGCCCCACACTCAGGGCCAATCCACCACCCCAACAATACATTCATACAACCCTCAAGAATAGATCCCTATTCAACCCCCAGGACAATGCTAAAGATAGCACGATTGATACATTCAAGAGGGCGGTGCTTCAAGATCTGGACAGGTTGGAAGTCAAAAAGCTAAAAAATAGTAGAGTGATCGACCAACAGATTAGGGAGCTGGTGGAACAGAAAGACCTCATTTTGAAACCCGCTGATAAAGGGGGTGGTCTGGTGGTGCTCAACGGCGGCCAATACAAACAGGAGATGAAGCGATTATTGGCCGATCCAACCACATATAAAAAATTGAAGAAAAATCCCACGATTGAGTTTAAGAAGCAACTAAAGGAAATTCTGATGAAGGGGGAGAGAGAAACCCTTATCTCCACGAATGAATTTAAATATTTAATGCCCACGAACCCGAGGCTCCCTGTGATTTATTACAATCCCAAAATCCATAAGGATCAAACCAACCCCCCGGGGAGACCCATTGTGAGCGGGGTGGGATCACTCACACAGAGAGTGGGGGAGTATGTTGACTGGTTCCTTCAAGAGGCAGTGGCTAAGTTACCATACCTTCTAAAAGATACTAAAGATTTATTACAGAAGATGCAACATATTCAGATAGAAGAAGATGACATATTGGTTACAGGGGACGTGGCGTCTCTGTATACAGTCATCCCACATGATAGTGGGATGGATGCAGTGAAATTGGCCTTGGGGGCAGACACTGACCTAAAATTGGAGCAAATTGAGTTCATTATGGAACTATTAAACTTTGCCCTATCGCACAACTATTTCTGGTATGATCAAGATCACTACTTACAGCTGACTGGCTGTGCTATGGGGGCCAAGTTTGCTCCATCGTTAGCTAACATTTACATGGGCAAATGGGAGCAAGAAATCCTCAGTAAGCAACAGGCGGTGAACATCATTAGTTGGAACAGGTTTATTGACGACCTGTTCTTTATATGGAGGGGTACCAGAGAGGAACTTAATGAGTTTCTCAAATCAGTTAATAATCACTGGGCACCCATTAAAGTAACATTCCATCAGGCATCCAGACAGGTCGAATTTTTAGACTTGGTAATTACCAAACAAGGAGACAAACTGATGACCAAAACTTTCTTTAAGCCCACGGACAAAAATGGGTATATTCCCCAAGGGAGTTGTCACCACAAGAGGTGGCTTAATAATATCCCAAAAGGGCAAATAATGAGGATCAGGAGGAACTGCACCAATGTACAAGACTTTAGAGAACAGAGCCAGATTCTCGTCCAGCGCTTTATGGACAAAGGCTACAACTACGCAGATTTACAGAAAATGGTGGATGAAGTATCAAATATGGAACAGTCTGATTTATTACGAAGTAGACAACAACCTATAGTTAGAAATAGAGAGTTTGACCTGCTATTGGACTATAGCCATCAACACAGAGAGGTTGAGTCCATTATCATGAGACACTGGCGCATTTTACAATTGGACGGAACATTGAGAAGTGTACTCCCAAAGAAACCTGGCTTCATATACAGAAAAGCACCAAATCTCAGGTCGAAATTAGTTCCTAGCTTTCAGGACCCCCCCAAGGCGAACACAGCCAACCTGTTGGGCCAAAGGGGTTTTTTTTCCCTGCCGGGACTGCAGGGGCTGCAGAGAGGCACAGCCACATAAAGGTGATATTTTCACTGCAAGGAACACAGGTCATCAGCATAGGATAAAACAGTGTATAACATGTCGCACCAAGGGGGTGATCTATGTTCTCAAATGCCCCTGCGGGTTAGAATACGTGGGGCGCACTACTCGATCACTACACAAAAGGATAGGGGAACATGTGGCGAACATAATTAAAGGGTTGGCCACACACAGTGTCTCCAACCATTTTAAAATACATCATAACCGAGACCCCACTGGACTTAAATTCATGGGGGTAGAATCACATGTTAAAAGATGGAGAGGTTCAAGTGTGGTACGGGATATCTCTCAAGCTGAGGGGAGGTGGATACATAAGATGGGGTCACTGTCCCCAGGGGGACTTAATGTAGAATTCGATTTAAACTGCTTCATTACGAATGATGTTTGATCTAAATTGTTGGATTATGATTGATGTATGATTATAAGGGCACTGAGAATCCTGTGGTTCCTTTAGAGATCACAGGTGGGGGTCACCGAATGTAATATTCACCAATACACATATTAGATAAGGGGAGTTGGGATAGAGGCCATATAAGGGCACAGGATAAAGTGGGATGGAAATACACAGAATTCTCCCTCAGTAGGCACGGAGGCATGTAAACTGAGGAGGTGTCTAAATCTGGGTGTGTACCAAGGGTATTACCCACCAGTGAGGTGGCATGATCCTGAAAGGGGTCACAGCCCAGGAGTAAGTAGGTATTGAATGAAGTTCAAGGTGGATACACAAGATGGGGTCACTGTCCCCAGGGGGACTCAATGTACAATCTCATTTAAACCGCTCTATTACGAATGATGTTTGATCTAAACCATTGTATTATGAATTATGTATAACTATAAGGGCACTGAGAATCCTGTGGCTCCTTCATGGACTGTAGGTGGGGGCCACCAATATGTAATATTCACCAATACACATATTTAGATAAGGGGAGTGGGGATAGAGGCCATTTAAGGGCACAGGATACAGTAGTATGGAGATACACAGAATTCTCCCTCGGTGGGCACGGAGGCATGTAAACTGAGGAGGTGTCTAAGTCTGGGCCTGCACCAAGGGCATTACCCACTAGGAGGGGGCATGATCTTGAAAGGGGTCACAGCCCAGGAGTAAGTATGGACTGATTGAAGATTCAACCCATGTGTCCAAAGTGGGGAGAGTCCAACTCAGGGACTTCTCACCCTGATTTACAATTCCTTAAGGCCCTGTAATTCAACATCTGCTAACCATTTCCGTTATACATAGAAACCTTGTCCTCTGCAGGCATTTTCTGGTTATGCCTGGTATTTAAAGAGGGTAATTCTGCAGTCAATTGATATAAGTAACATCCTGGCCGGCAGTTAGTCATTTTGCCACTAGATGGCACTAAATGTGATTTGACAATTTGCTTAACAAACACAGTGTTGAGCCAAACATTATAAGTTTAGTAGGGAGTTAGCCATTCTGCCACCAGATGGCACTAGGTGAGATTTGACAATTCCCTCAGTCAGTGGAAGGCGCCGGGGGCATCTGCGTTCCAGGCGACTATCTATGATGTCACCACTAGGAAGGTGTGCAGCCCCAATGCGCACTAGGCGCTTATGAATTGAGAATAGAGCCAGCCCAGAGTATAAGAGACGTCGGCGCCCTAGTGACGTTAGCCCCTGATGAGTCCATTGGACGAAACGCGTAGGGCGTGACCAGGAGCGCTGACGTCACTGGGCCTGAGGAGGAAACCCGGAAGGTGAGGGTACAGGCTGTTACCAGGAGCGGGAAAATCGGGACGCCGGTGCCGCTAGTGGAGGAGACTTACTGATGGGCTGGGATGCCCGAGATGCCTGATATTTCCTTACACACGTGAGTGTGCTGAAACTGCGCAGGCCCTGACTTTTTAACCAACTGTATTACGCTATGTATATATCTTTTATATTTTTTACATGTGGAACTCAATATTAAATGTGGATCTTTTCAACTGCGAACCAGAACCTGTGTACATTGTGATTGGAGCTGGCCACTCTAAAGGCTAAGTGTGAGACCCACCTGGAAAGCGAGGTGGTGTTTATCTGGTGAGCTGCTGGTGTGAAGGAGTGTAGAGATCACGAGTGGAGCACTTTTGAGCACACGTGCACTGTTTGGGGCTTGTTATTTGTGATCTATGATGACAGTAATGCACTATGTGCGGCCATCTGTTTCTGTTTAACTCTAGAAAGGAAGAGGAGCGCTGTCACACTCAGATTGATAGTTATTTATTTGTAAAAAATGTTTGGAATCATGTATGATTTTCGTTCCACTTTTCATGTGTACACCACTTTGTGTTGGTCTTTCACGTGGAATTCCAATAAAATTGATTCATGTTTGTGGCAGTAATGTGACAAAATGTGGACAACTTCAAGGGGGCTGAATACTTTTGCAAGCCACTGTATATGTATATGTGTGTATATATATATATATATAGTTATATATATATATATATATATATATAGATATATATAGATATATATATATATGTATGTGTGTATATATGTGTGTGTATATATATATATATATATATATATATATATATATATATATATATATATATATATATATATATATATATATATATATATTATTATGGCTGTTAGCTGCTGCTGCTAATACATTGTGCATGTGACTTAATTTTCATATATTCTATTATGTAATATGTAATCTGCTTACCCATTTATTGAGAAGATGATAGCATATTGTACCACTGGAAAGTTTTGAGCACTTCTGCTTTGATACTGGTGTACCTAATAAGTGAAGTATATTTCATATCTGGGATTTGAAGATGCTGATCAAAAGTGAGTGAATGATGTAACATACAGCTTTATATAATAATTTGGCAAGGCAACTGTGCACATGCCTAATGCTTCCATCAACAGGAATGCGTTTGATATTTTTCTTATCATAGCAAGGACCTTTGTCTGTGATACTGCTGAAAGAATGACAACAAACACTGACTCGGACATTCTTGTTTTGCCTGCAGGGCTAAAAAACCCTAACAATAAAGAAGGGTTAGTAAACATAGGAAAGGCGAAGTGGCATAACAAGTTACTGACATGTTAATTACAGGTAGGACAGCACAAAACTTTACAATGCAAATTAATAGCTAACTCCAAGGAGAGGCTCACAGGGATGAGATAAAATAAAGGGCAGCATTTATACTTGTCCTCCTCCCAGGCCATTTCGATCCTCTGCTGGTTGGCTTGTTCTCTTTCTCCAGTTGGGACAACTGTCACGATGTGGAGCTTGATTCACTAAAGGGTGCTAACCTAGTTAGCACGCCTAAAACCTTTGGACGTGCTAACACTTTTGGGGATCAAGCCCCACATCATGACAAAGTGTTAGCATGCTAGTGAAAAGCCCCTTAGTGCATGCAAAGTGCCTTTGCATGTGCTAATACGTGCGCAAAAGTTAGCACGCGTAAAGATTAGTGCTGTGCGGTGCGCGCCAAACGTTGCACTGGTACGCGCGAAACGTCGCACCGTCCAATCGGATAGTACGACGTTTCGCACGCACCGGTGTGACATTTCACACGCAGCGTTAAACTTTGCACATGATCAATAACAGCTTTAGACGTGCAAACTACTTATCACCCTAGTTTGCACGTCCAAAGCTTTTAGGCGTGCTAACTAGGTTAGCACCCTTTAGTGAATCGAGGCCGTGGTGTGCATGCACAGTCGCACATGCACCACAATGGCGCTCCAGTCGCCTGGGGTATCCTGTGCCTGCGGGTTACGTATGTGCAGTACATTATGACTATGGAGGACTGGGAAAAATCATGGGGCTGGCCAGCAGGAGATTAGACAGCAAGGGAGCCCACGGTTCACAGGGGGCTCCAGGAAGCCCCAGGTAAGTATAAATGCTGAAATTTATACAAAGAGGTAGCGCCACTCAAGATAATACAACAGTCCGTATCAGTCTCTGTAATACAGTTCAGACACAATTTTCCTACATTCATTATCAAAGGCTATCATTCATAATGCATTTCCGCATGCGGAAATGCTTAAAACAGCTGACTTTACCGACCACTCGGCAAAGTCAGCATTCATAAAGCCTCTTTCCGCATGGAAAAATGACACTACCGGGCAGAGTGATAAATCACCGCCTTGTGCGGTGATTATCGGTACAAATGTAGTAAAATGTTCATTCATAAAGATCACCGCAAGCGGTGTGAGGTCGGGAAGTTCCGCTCCCTCTGATGTGGCGATACCAATGTAAATGAATGGAGACACACAGACCTCCCAGGCAGCTGCAGCAGAGTGGAACACGGAGAAATGTATCAACTCGGCAGCTTCCGTGTCTCCGCAAGCCTACCGCCTGTCTACCTCCAGCTTAGCTCGGGGAATCTCCGCACTGCATCCGCACACGGATACATCTTTATGAATGCCCACTCAGAAGTCTAAAAATCCGCCAGCGGTGTTTTCCCGCACTGATTCTCTTTACCGACAGCCTGTTCATGAATGATAGCCAACATCTCCTATGGCAGCTTCATATCATATCAGAATCAGAATCAATTTTATTTCGCCAAGTAAGTTTGCACCTACAAGGAATTTGTCTTGGCAGTTGCTTAACAAACACAAGCAAAAACAATACACGGACAGACAGTGTGTATATTACAAGTCAAAGACATTTATGCAAGTATAGTGGCAGTAAGCAATGTAAGAATTGTTCATTTACAGTTCTGTGCTGATTACTATCAAGTCCTTGCAGCTGTAACGTGGTTCAGCATTAAAGGACTTACAAGGCCAAAATCGTTAAAGTCAAGTACCTGCAAGATGTTTAAATGCACGGAGAACGCCGTCCGCGCCCTCCGTGCAGTCAAACCGGGTCCCCTTCCTGAAAGCGCCCCCCTTGCCGATCGTGACCCCACAGGCCGGGTCGGGCTCTCATGCCGCTCCAAATATGGCTGCCAGAGCTGGCCGTGGCTGCGCAGTCCGCATTGCTGCGAGTGCGGCTGCGCAGCTCTAGGGTCAACCCTCTGAACCACGCACTGTAGCGTGGATCGGAGGGGTTGGCCCTAGAGCTGCACAGCCGCACTCGCGGCAATGCAGACTGCGCAGCCGCGGCCAGCTTCGGCGGCCATATTAGGAGCGGCATGAGAGCCCGACCCGGCCTGTGGGGTCGCGATCGGCACGGGGGGGGGCGCTTTCAGGAAGGGGACCCGGCGGAACTGCATGGAAGGCGCAGACGGCGTCCTCCGTGCATTTAAACATCTTGCAGGTACTTGACTTTTTTAATGATTTTGGCCTCGTAAGTCCTTTAAGTATGGCTACCGCTTGAGGAAAAAAGCTGTTCCTGTGTCTGGAGGTTTTGGTAGCGATTGACCGGAATCTTACTCCTGAAGGCATGCGCTGGAAGATGGAGTGAGCTGGGTGAGAGGGGTCAGATGCAATTTTGGTTGCTCTTTTTCTGCATCTGCTAGCGTAAAGATCCTGAAGGGAAGGTAAGCTACAGCCAATTATCCTTTCCGCTGTTCGGATGATGCGCTGCAGCCTCCTCTTTTCTAATGCTGAGCAGGAGCTGAACCATACAGTCATAGATGATGATATGGTGGATTCAATAATTGCAGTGTAGAACTGCACCATTAAATTTTGAGGTAGGCCAAACTTTTTCAGCTGTCGTAGATGGTACATCCTCTGTTGCGCTTTCTTGACAATAGTGGCCGTATTGTTATCCCATTTTAGGTTGTGTGAGATCGTGGACCCAAGAAACTTGAATGACTCTACCTGGGTTATTGTGGATCCATTTATGGTTAAGGGGAGGTGCTGGGGGGGGATCTCCTAAAGTCTATTATCATCTCCATGGTTTTGAGAGCATTGTTGCTGCTGCATCAGGAGGAAAGCTGTCCCACCACATGCCTGTATGCAGACTCATCCCCGTTTTGTATGAGACCAACTATTGTTGTGTCATCTGCAAACTTTAGAACTTTAACAGATGGATCTGTGGAGATGCAGTCATTGGTGTACAGTGAGTAGAGCACTGGGGAAAGCACGCAGCCCTGGGGTGCACCAGTACTGATGGTCGGAGAGCTTGATGTGTGTTTACCAAGTCTAACACGCTGTCTCCTATCGGTTAGGAAATCGGTTATCCATTTGCAGGTGGATTCAGGTATGTGTAGCTGGGAGAGCTTGCTGTGTAGCAGAGATGGCATTATGGTATTAAATGCAGAGCAATAATCTATCAATAAAATCCTGGTGTAGGTTCCTGGGGTGTCTAGATGCTGTAGTTAGTGTTGGGCGAACATCTAGATGTTCGGGTTCGGGCCGAACAGGCCGAACATGGCCGCGATGTTCGGGTGTTCGACCCGAACTCCGAACATAATGGAAGTCAATGGGGACCCGAACTTTTGTGCTTTGTAAAGCCTCCTTACATGCTACATACCCCAAATTTACAGGGTATGTGCACCTTGGGAGTGGGTACAAGAGGAAAAAAATTTTAGCAAAAAGAGCTTATAGTTTTTGAGAAAATCGATTTTAAAGTTTCAAAGGGAAAACTGTCTTTTAAATGCGGGAAATGTCTGTTTTCTTTGCACAGGTAACATGCTTTTTGTCGGCATGCAGTCATAAATGTAATACATATAAGAGGTTCCAGGAAAAGGGACCGGTAACGCTAACCCAGCAGCAGCACACGTGATGGAACAGGAGGAGGGTGGCGCAGGAGGAGAAGGCCACGCTTTGTGAGACACAACAACCCAGGCCTTGCATGAGGACAAGAAGCGTGCGGATAGCAATTTGCATTTTGTCGCCATGCAGTCATAAATGTAATACAGATGAGAGGTTCAATAAACAGGGACCGGAAACGCTAACCCATCACAGATGTTCATTGTTCATGTTACTTGGTTGGGGTCCGGGAGTGTTGCAAAGTCGTTTCCAATCCAGGATTGATTCATTTTAATTTGAGTCAGACGGTCTGCATTTTCTGTGGAGAGGCGGATACGCCGCCGATCTGTGACGATGCCTCCGGCAGCACTGAAACAGCGTTCCGACATAACGCTGGCTGCCGGGCAAGCCAGCACCTCTATTGCGTACATTGCCAGTTTGTGCCAGGTGTCTAGCTTCGATACCCAATAGTTGAAGGGTGCAGATGGATTGTTCAACACAGCTACGCCATCTGACATGTAGTCCTTGACCATCTTCTCCAGGCGATCGGTGTTGGAGGTGGATCTGCACGCTTGCTGTTCTGTGTGCTGCTGCATGGGTGTCAGAAAATTTTCCCACTCCAAGGACACTGCCAATACCATTCCCTTTTGGGCACTAGCTGCGGCTTGTGTTGTTTGCTGCCCTCCTGGTCGTCCTGGGTTTGCGGAAGTCAGTCTGTCGGCGTACAACTGGCTAGAGGAGGGGGAGGATGTCAATCTCCTCTCTAAAGTCTCCACAAGGGCCTGCTGGTATTCTTCCATTTTGACCTGTCTGGCTCTTTCTTCAAGCAGTTTTGGAACATTGTGTTTGTACCGTGGATCCAGAAGGGTATAAACCCAGTAATTGGTGTTGTCCAGAATGCGCACAATGCGTGGGTCGCGTTCAATGCAGTCCTAGGCCGAAGAGGTCATAGCCTAGGGTCACAAAACCTGTTTATTTGGGCAATTTCAATGGTGGCGAGTCTGACGTACATAAATCGCAGCAATGGCCGTTAGCAACGTCTGAATCTCACGAAATGTCTCATGCAGGTAGAAGACATATTGTTAGACTTGGGCTCCAAAGATGGGTTCCCTACATCTCTGCAAACCAGAGTTACAGGGCTCCAAATTTGGTAAAATCACCCATAGGCTTTCATTGGGCCTCCTATTTACAGTTCCAAAATCTCACATCTTTTCAAAGGGCAATTACTCAGCAGTGGCAAATTTTCTAGCATTGTAGGGACCCTTAGGGGGAACATGACTGGTGAGTTTTGGGCCCCTAGGCCAAAGAGGTCATAGCCTAGGGTCACAAAAACCTGTTTATTTGGGCTATTTCAATGGTAGTGATGGTGACGTACATAAATCGCAGCAATGGCCGTTAGCAAAGTCTGAATCTCACGAAATGTCTCATGCAGGTAGAAGACATATTGTTAGACTTGGATTCCAAAGATGGGGTCCCTACATCTCTGCAAACCAGAGTTACAGGGGTCCAAAATTGGTAAAATCCCCCATAGGATTTCATTGCCTCCCTATTTCACTTTCCAAAATCTCACATCTTTTCAAAGGGCAATGGCTCAGCAGTACCAAATTTTCTAGCATTGTAGGGACCCTTAGGGGGAACATGACTGGTGAGTTTCGGGCCCCTAGGCCGAAGAGGTCATAGCCTAGGGTCACAAAAACCTGTTTATTTGGGCTATTTCAATGGTAGTGATGGTGGCGTACATAAATCGCAGCAATGGCCGTTAGCAACGTCTGAATCTCACGAAATGTCTCATGCAGGTAGAAGACATATTGTTAGACTTGGATTCCAAAGATGGGGTCCCTACATCTCTGCAAACCAGAGTTACAGGGGTCCAAAATTGGTAAAATCCCCCATAGGATTTCATTGCCTCCCTATTTCACTTTCCAAAATCTCACATCTTTTCAAAGGGCAATGGCTCAGCAGTACCAAATTTTCTAGCATTGTAGGGACCCTTAGGGGGAACATGACTGGTGAGTTTCGGGCCCCTAGGCCGAAGAGGTCATAGCCTAGGGTCACAAAAACCTGTTTATTTGGGCTATTTCAATGGTAGTGATGGTTGCGTACATAAATCTCAGCCATAGCCGTTAGCAACGTCTGAATCCCACGAAATGTCTCATGCAGGTAGAAGACATATTGTTAGACTTGGATTCCAAAGATGGGGTCCCTACATCTCTGCAAACCAGAGTTACAGGGGTCCAAAATTGGTAAAATCCCCCATAGGCTTTCATTGGGCCTCCTATTTACCGTTCCAAAATCTCACACCATTTCAAAGGGCAATGGCTCAGCAGTGGCAAAACTCACCAGTCATGATCCCCCTAAGGGTCCCTAGAATGCTAGAAAATTTGGTACTGCTGAGCCATTGCCCTTTGAAAAGATGTGAGATTTTGGAAAGTGAAATAGGGAGGCAATGAAATCCTATGGGGGATTTTACCAATTTTGGACCCCTGTAACTCTGGTTTGCAGAGATGTAGGGACCCCATCTTTGGAATCCAAGTCTAACAATATGTCTTCTACCTGCATGAGACATTTCGTGAGATTCAGACGTTGCTAACGGCCATTGCTGCGATTTATGTACGCCACCATCACTACCATTGAAATAGCCCAAATAAACAGGTTTTTGTGACCCTAGGCTATGACCTCTTCGGCCTAGGGGCCCGAAACTCACCAGTCATGTTCCCCCTAAGGGTCCCTACAATGCTAGAAAATTTGGTACTGCTGAGCCATTGCCCTTTGAAAATATGTGAGATTGTGGAAAGTGAAATAGGGAGGTAATGAAATCCTATGGGGGATTTTACCAATTTTGGACCCCTGTAACTCTGGTTTGCAGAGATGTAGGGACCCCATCTTTGGAATCCAAGTCTAACAATATGTCTTCTACCTGCATGAGACATTTCGTGAGATTCAGACGTTGCTAACGGCCATTGCTGCGATTTATGTACGCCACCATCACTACCATTGAAATAGCCCAAATAAACAGGTTTTTGTGACCCTAGGCTATGACCTCTTCGGCCTAGGGGCCCGAAACTCACCAGTCATGTTCCCCCTAAGGGTCCCTACAATGCTAGAAAATTTGGTACTGCTGAGCCATTGCCCTTTGAAAAGATGTGAGATTTTGGAAAGTGAAATAGGGAGGCAATGAAATCCTATGGGGGATTTTACCAATTTTGGACCCCTGTAACTCTGGTTTGCAGAGATGTAGGGACCCCATCTTTGGAATCCAAGTCTAACAATATGTCTTCTACCTGCATGAGACATTTCGTGAGATTCAGACTTTGCTAACGGCCATTGCTGCGATTTATGTACGTCACCATCACTACCATTGAAATAGCCCAAATAAACAGGTTTTTGTGACCCTAGGCTATGACCTCTTTGGCCTAGGGGCCCGAAACTCACCAGTCATGTTCCCCCTAAGGGTCCCTACAATGCTAGAAAATTTGCCACTGCTGAGTAATTGCCCTTTGAAAAGATGTGAGATTTTGGAACTGTAAATAGGAGGCCCAATGAAAGCCTATGGGTGATTTAACCAAATTTGGAGCCCTGTAACTCTGGTTTGCAGAGATGTAGGGAACCCATCTTTGGAGCCCAAGTCTAACAATATGTCTTCTACCTGCATGAGACATTTCGTGAAATTCAGACGTTGCTAACGGCCATTGCTGCGATTTATGTACGTCAGACTCGCCACCATTGAAATTGCCCAAATAAACAGGTTTTGTGACCCTAGGCTATGACCTCTTCGGCCTCGGACTGCATTGAACGCGACCCACGCATTGTGCGCATTCTGGACAACACCAATTACTGGGTTTATACCCTTCTGGATCCACGGTACAAACACAATGTTCCAAAACTGCTTGAAGAAAGAGCCAGACAGGTCAAAATGGAAGAATACCAGCAGGCCCTTGTGGAGACTTTAGAGAGGAGATTGACATCCTCCCCCTCCTCTAGCCAGTTGTACGCCGACAGACTGACTTCCGCAAACCCAGGACGACCAGGAGGGCAGCAAACAACACAAGCCGCAGCTAGTGCCCAAAAGGGAATGGTATCGGCAGTGTCCTTGGAGTGGGAAAATTTTCTGACACCCATGCAGCAGCACACAGAACAGCAAGCGTGCAGATCCACCTCCAACACCGATCGCCTGGAGAAGATGGTCAAGGACTACATGTCAGATGGCGTAGCTGTGTTGAACAATCCATCTGCACCCTTCAACTATTGGGTATCGAAGCTAGACACCTGGCACAAACTGGCAATGTACGCAATAGAGGTGCTGGCTTGCCCGGCAGCCAGCGTTATGTCGGAACGCTGTTTCAGTGCTGCCGTAGGCATCGTCACAGATCGGCGGCGTATCCGCCTCTCCACAGAAAATGCAGACCATCTGACTCAAATTAAAATGAATCAATCCTGGATTGGAAACGACTACGCAACACTCCCGGACCCCAACCAAGTAACATGAACAATGAACATCTGTGATGGGTTAGCGTTTCCGGTCCCTGTTTATTGAACCTCTCATCTGTATTACATTTATGACTGCATGGCGACAAAATGCAAATTGCTATCCGCAAGCTTCTTGTCCTCATGCAAGGCCTGGGTTGTTGTGTCTCAAAGCGTGGCCCTCTCCTCCTGCGCAACCCTCCTCCTGTTCCATCACGTGTGCTGCTGCTGGGTTAGCGTTACCGGTCCCTTTTCCTGGAACCTCTTATATGTATTACATTTATGACTGCATGCCGACAAAAAGCATGTTACCTGTGCAAAGAAAACAGACATTTCCCGCATTTAAAAGACAGTTTTCCCTTTGAAACTTTAAAATCGATTTTCTCAAAAACTATAAGCTCTTTTTGCTAATTTTTTTTTCCTCTTGTACCCACTCCCAAGGTGCACATACCCTGTAAATTTGGGGTATGTAGCATATAAGGAGGCTTTACAAAGCACGAAAGTTCGGGTCCCCATTGACTTCCATTATGTTCGGAGTTCGGCCATGTTCGGCCCGAACCCGAACATCTAGATGTTCGCCCAACACTACACGTGACCCGTTCGGCCAATCACAGCGCTAGCCGAACGTTCGGGTAACGTTCGGCCATGCGCTCTTAGTTCGGCCATATGGCCGAACAGTTTGGCCGAACACCATCAGGTGTTCGGC
Source organism: Hyperolius riggenbachi (assembly GCF_040937935.1). Classification (NCBI taxonomy): domain Eukaryota; kingdom Metazoa; phylum Chordata; class Amphibia; order Anura; family Hyperoliidae; genus Hyperolius; species Hyperolius riggenbachi. Next base: position 113,839,705 of record NC_090649.1, on the reverse strand, counting down.
CGAACCCGAACATCACCCGAACAGGGTGATGTTCTGCAGAACCCGAACAGTGGCGAACACTGTTCGCCCAACACTAGCTGTAGTACATAATGCATGCACATGTTCGCGGCATCATCAGCGGATCTATTAGGCCTGTAGGCAAATTGAAGAGAGTCCAGCAGGGGATCTGTGATAGATTTCAGATAAGCCATTAACAGTTTTTTTCGAATGCTTTCATGACCAATGATGTCAGGGCAACAGGCCTGTAATCATTTAAACATGTAGGTTTTGAATTTTTTGGGATTGGTACAATGGTTAAACTTTCAAAACAGGCCGGAACAATTGAGAGTTCGAGATGTTTTGAATATGTCTGTGAATACAGGAGCTAATTGATCGGCACAGAGTTTCAAGCATTTCACAGAGACAGTGTCTGGCCCCATTGCTTTCCTAGTGTTTTGTCTTTTGAAGAGTCTGTTTACATCTGATTGGCATATTGTTAAAGCATGCACATCTGGGGACAGGTCAATAGATTGTGTCTGACCTCCTGTGTTGTGTAGTTGCTGAGGCACCGCAGGGGGTGGAGACATTGGCTGGCAGGAAGAGTGTTCAGTTTGCCTGTTGCAGTGATGGAAAATTATGCAAATTGACTTGGGGTGTTTGGCTTTTGTTGCTAGTGTCAAACCTGCAATAAAATGTATTCAGTTCATTTGCAAGCTGCAGATTGTGTAGTGAGGGCGGAGATTTCTTCCTGTAGCTGGTAATTTCATGCAGAGATTTCCATATTGTGAACGAGTCGGCGTTGGAACATTGTTTCTCAAGTTTTTTAGAATAACCTTTTTTTGCATCAGTAATGGCTCTCTGCAGTTTGTATTTCGCAGCTTTGTAGAGGACTTTATCGCCTGTACGATATGTCCTTTCTTTGTCGAGGCGCAGCTTCCTAAGATGTGATGTAAACCAGGGTTTATCGTTATTGTACCTGGTGCACTTTTTTGCGGGGATGCAGGACTCTTCACAAAAGGTAATATTTGATGTCACAGCGTCAGTGTATTCATTTAGGTCACTGGTGGATTCTTTAAATATATTCCAGTTTGTTAAATCAAAGCAGCTCTGTAGTTTTTCTACCGCTTCACTCGTCCATTTCTTAACTGTGGTCACTACAGGTTTGGCAGTTTTTAGTCTTTGTATGTATGTTGGGATAAGCTGTATAACCGCATGATCAGAGTTCCCCAAAGCTGCCCTGCTGACAGAGTGATACGAGTCCTTAGTCGTAGTGTAACAGTGATCAAGTGTCTTACCTTCTCTAGTTGCGCTTGTGACGTGTTGCCTGTATTTGGGGAGTTCTTTGGAAAGATTAGCACTGTTGAAATCCCCTAGTATGATAAAAAAAGAATCGGGGTACTCCCTTTCCACTTGTCATGATCGCTGCTGCAGCAGGTACTGCTGGCAGTAGTAGTGCTGCAGCTCAGGCAGTTCTAATCTCTTTCCATGCAAGCTGCATAGCTTTGTCTGCCTTTCCCTGCTGTCAGCTTGTGACTGATTATCATTCACCTGTGTGGGAATCTGCATGTCTGCTCCCATTGGATGACCTCAGTATAAAGATCTGCTTCCTGCAGGGCTCCTCGGTTTATCATAGCTTCAGTTTAAGCCTGTCTTGCTGTTGCTTCAGCCCCAGATCGTGTTTCTTGTTCTAAAGATACTTTGCTGGTCTTGCATAATATATTGGTTCATTGCCAATATATATGCATACCAGCACGTTTGTTATTTTCCTTGTATTTGTTTTACGTTGATACATCAGTGTCGCTGATGTATACGTACACGAAACTGTTTATATCCTGTGTTCAGTTAGTCAGCTTTCCAGCACGTTTTGGTAGTTTGCGCGTATCGTGATCACCCGTGCTGAGTTAGTTATCCTGCTCCTGGTTCTGTTTGTGGATTGCGTTCATCTCTGCGAAGAGATAATGAATCCTTCTGAATCCTGTTCTGTTACCGTTTGTGGATTGCGTTCATCTCTGCGAAGAGATAGCGAATCCTTCTGAGTCCTGTTCCCTGTATTGCTCCAGTCCTAGTCAGTGTTCCTGCTTATGTCATATATCGGTTCATTGCCGATATATACATATGTTAGTCAGACGTTACAAATAGTTTCATTGATAGCTGTAATTGTAATACGCTAGGAAAACATACTTATTGTATATTTGTCTGTGTTACATTCATCTATCTTGATCCTGCTAATTCCTGACTATTCTGTCCTGTCTTTGTGAGGCACGTTATCGCTGCTACGCATTGGCTGCCTCATTCCAGTCTGTCTTGTTGTGGACGCTTGCTGTCACTAAGTAGCGGCTAGCTAGCAAGCGTTCATTCTGTCTACCTGTCCTGATCTCCTCAGTTCTGGTTTATGCGCTCAGCGCTATCTTGCGCTGAGACGTTATCGCGAAAGTATTGTTTGTGGCTGTCGGATCTGCACCGGCTCTGTGCGCCACAATCGCCTATTGGAGTCAGTCCTCCCCTCCACTATACTAGGGATAGCCTGTTTCCTTGTGCTAATGTGTGTACCTCCTTCACGTCAGCTCATGCGTTGCATGCTGACTGTGGAGAATACACCACCAAGCCTAACACCACCTCTGTGATTTGATCTGCGAGTTCCTGGAGCGCAGACTGCATACATGTTTGTGGAGGGATGTACACAGCAGCCAAAATAAATGAAGAAAACTCACGGGGTGAATAGGGTCTGCAGTTTATGAAGAGTGTTTCTAGCCCAGCCGAGCATATCCTCTTAATAACTGTAACATCTGTGCACCACCTATCATTAATATAGAAACAGAGTCCTCCACCTTTGGTTTTGCCAGAAGTAAGTGGGTCCCGGTCAGATCTGTAGAGTGTAAATCCATTAATCTGCAGAGCATTGTCTGGAATAAGCTCAGATAGCCAAGTCTCTGTGAAGCAAGGGGCAGCAGAGAGATGAAAGTCCTTCTTTGTTCTGATCAGTAGTTGAAGCTCATCTAGTTTGTTACATATGAACCTGACGTTAGAGAGTATGATTCCAGGTAGTGGAGAGCGCAGTCCTCTGCGTCGAAAGCGAGTCTGGATCCCAGTGCGCTTGCCTCTTCTTCTAAGCCTTCATGCCTGGTTCAGCACAGTAGCTCCTCTGGTTAGGATTCCCAGAAGATCAAGAGTAGATGAAATATCCAGGGGTAGATTATATTTGTCAAAGTTCCGAATGCTCAGTAGTTGTTCACTGGTGAAGGTTATCCGGGTTGGGCTGCACAAGGCAACATTGAAAAATAAAAATACATAAAACAAACATAAAAAGACAGAGCAAGCTGCCGAGGCTGCCATCCTCCAAGTGCCTCCTCTGTAGAAATATCTTCATCAACACTTCACAGAAATTCTTCAGGATAGCAGAGTACCTCCACTTGTGCCAGACTCACCGTCTGATAAGACCCTCTGGTGGGTCAGATGCAGCTTTGGGACCATTACCTGGTCGTCCCCCACCTCTCCGGCAACTCCTGGATCACACCTGGATCATTCATCAGCAAGCAATGTGTCTTCCTTATGTATTGCACTTGTCTTCAATAACCTCAGTAAAACAGGCCTCTGTTTATTAACATATAAAATCCTATTGCACTCACATTTTCCAATGATATAAGTCAGCTTAGAGGATTTTCTTGGGACGTGCTCTCCCCCGTAATGTTGGCTGCAGGCAGGGTTATTCCTGTAGTCCCTCCGTGCATATCACCGCTAGTGCGCGCTTCTACCTGGCTTCACTCCAGGCCTGAACCATACTATCTAAAATGTGGTCACGTGAACTCCGGTGCACCGATTGAAAAAGCTAGAAAACAGGAAGTGGAGCACTTTCCGTTCTGACGTCACTTCCGGCTGCCCTCATTTTGTCTCAGGTGCACTTAAACTGCTCAGCCATATGTTTCTAGGATGCAGAACATTCTGCCTTTGACTATTCCTTTATTGTGTAAGGCCATAGACACAGGGCCGGAATTGTACTTTCCAGCGCCCTAGACCGGCTGTCACCGACCGCCTCCCCCCCCCCCCATTCTGTCCAACTCTGACTAGTTTAAACGCCCCCCCCCCCTGTTTTGCTGCTTTGCCCTTTTCAACAAAGAAGCAGTGCATGTTCTGTCCACTCCATGTAATTTCGCGCTCCTGTCTGCATGCACAGCAGGCGATAGTGTTCTGCGCTTGCATACTTCAGAAATGATGCTCATGTATGAGCACTCAGCAGCACTTGTCAAGTACACATACCCGTAACACTCCCTCGGCTCCTGTGCACATGCATACAGGAGTGAAAAATCACAAGGAGCCCCAGTGGACAGCACTGCTTCTTTGACCTCTGTGCTACTTGCTGCCGTCAGAGCTACAAATAGGGGACAGTGTAGCACAATGCAGAGAAGCCCATCCAAACCAGAGAACAGGTAAGTAGGATCCGACACTACACACACTGGCAATACATGTAGTGTAATGCTAGGTACACATGATGCAATTTTCTGACAGATTTACTGTCAGGTCGATTATTTACATCATATACAAAAATCAGAGGGCGCTGCCTAGATTGTGAATAATTACAATAATTGTGTTGTACAGATTTGTACAATGTTGTCTCCTGCTGCGACCTTCTCGGGTGGGGTTAACCCCCGTTCCCCACCTTACACAAGGAATGGATACTAAAATATCTTTGAGAGGTGCGCTGAAGAACCAATACCCACTCTGCGTGGCTTTATTTCGTTTTATTTATATAATTTCCTGATATTAAAAATGTTGTTAAAACATACGCATCCACCAAAAACTGTGTGTAGGAGGAGCAAACCAAGAGCGCTTAGCACATCCACACCACCACACAAAACCACACTATTAGCGTTTCCTTACATCCATACTACCATACTTAGCGTGCTGGTTCCCTGTAATTAAGGGAGATATACTCCTCTTAAAAAACAAAAATAAAAATAAAAATAAAAAACAAATAAAAATGATTAAAATTGTAAAAATGTAAAGGATTATATATATTAAAATATATGTATGTGTGTCGAAAATAACAACCACATAAATATGTAGTAAGGGTCCCAAGGATGAAGATTGTAGTGTTTAGGAAATTTTGAATCAATACCCGGGTTTTCGTTCCAAAAGTCCCAGACTTTATCATAAATATTCAGCTAGATCAAATGTATGCTGGGTCTAATGTGTGCTAGGTCTCTGTTCCAATAGCACTATATCCCTTCACAATAGAGGTCTTATAGATACTCCACCGATAACTGGGAAAGCTATTATTGACGCTCCATTATCTCACCTTCTATGGCGGGTCTTCATTTAATAGTTACAATGTCCCGGTCCCATATAAGTTGGTAGATGGATCGTCTGTTCCAAAAGGTTTATCCGGGTAAACATCCAAAGGATCAGTAGCGGAGATCCGTCTCTTACCAGTCCTCTCCCACTCCGGTATCGACTTCCGGTTTTCGGCTCCTTCGTGATGGCGTCACTTCCTCCAGTGCGTCTCACCACTGTTGCTCACACCACTTCCCTGCGTTCCACCTCGCCGATATGGGGTTGTTACACTCTCCTCAGGCTGATGTGCAGGTAGAAGTGGACTGACTAGTAGATAGAATGGGGCGCCCCTTCACCTCTACTGCAGTATATAGCTGATTGACATGTTTCAGCGGTAACGACCGCCTTCATCAGAATCTTCTCAGAAGATTCTGAAGATGGCGGTCGTTACCGCTGAAACATGTCAATCAGCTATATACTGCAGTAGAGGTGAAGGGGCGCCCCATTCTATCTACTAGTCAGTCCACTTCTACCTGCACATCAGCCTGAGGAGAGTGTAACAACCCCATATCGGCGAGGTGGAACGCAGGGAAGTGGTGTGAGCAACAGTGGTGAGACGCACTGGAGGAAGTGACGCCATCACGAAGGAGCCGAAAACCGGAAGTCGATACCGGAGTGGGAGAGGACTGGTAAGAGACGGATCTCCGCTACTGATCCTTTGGATGTTTACCCGGATAAACCTTTTGGAACAGACGATCCATCTACCAACTTATATGGGACCGGGACATTGTAACTATTAAATGAAGACCCGCCATAGAAGGTGAGATAATGGAGCGTCAATAATAGCTTTCCCAGTTATCGGTGGAGTATCTATAAGACCTCTATTGTGAAGGGATATAGTGCTATTGGAACAGAGACCTAGCACACATTAGACCCAGCATACATTTGATCTAGCTGAATATTTATGATAAAGTCTGGGACTTTTGGAACGAAAACCCGAGTATTGATTCAAAATTTCCTAAACACTACAATCTTCATCCTTGGGACCCTTACTACATATTTATGTGGTTGTTATTTTCGACACACATACATATATTTTAATATATATAATCCTTTACATTTTTACAATTTTAATCATTTTTATTTGTTTTTTATTTTTATTTTTGTTTTTTAAGAGGAGTATATCTCCCTTAATTACAGGGAACCAGCACGCTAAGTATGGTAGTATGGATGTAAGGAAACGCTAATAGTGTGGTTTTGTGTGGTGGTGTGGATGTCCTAAGCGCTCTTGGTTTGCTCCTCCTACACACAGTTTTTGGTGGATGCGTATGTTTTAACAACATTTTTAATATCAGGAAATTATATAAATAAAACGAAATAAAGCCACGCAGAGTGGGTATTGGTTCTTCAGCGCACCTCTCAAAGATATTTTAGTTTCGATTATTTACATCATGTCTGATCTAATTTCAATTTTTTGATCAATTTGCTGTTCATTTCTATGAAAAATCATTCAGAAAATTGATTGGAAAGCAGATCGGACATGTTGGAAATAGTCGATCTGACAGTAAATCTGTCAGAAAATTGCATTGTGTGTACCTAGCATAAGCTCAGGTGTACTTTACACAGTGACAATTTAGCACTTAAAGGGATACTGTAGGGGGGTCGGGGGAAAATGAGCTGAACTTACCCGGGGCTTCTAATGGTCCCCCGCAGACATCCTGTGTTGGCGCAGCCACTCACCAATGCTCCGGCCCCGCCTCCAGTTCACTTTTGGAATTTCTGACTTTAAAGTCAGAAAACCACTGCGCCTGCACTAGTGTTGGGCGAACAGTGTTCGCCACTGTTCGGGTTCTGCAGAACATCACCCTGTTCGGGTGATGTTCGAGTTCGGCCGAACACCTGACGGTGCTCGGCCAAACCGTTCGGCCACATGGCCGAACTAAGAGCGCATGGCCGAACGTTCCCCGAACGTTCGGCTAGCGCTGTGATTGGCCGAACGGGTCACGTGGTTCGGACCCGAACGCGCTCTGATTAGCCGAACGGTCACGTGGTTCGGGTAAATAAATACCCGAACCACGTCATATCTCCGCCATTTGTCTGTGGGTTTAGCTTTGGGTAGGCAGGCAGGGTAGTTCGCGCTCCAGCCACGCTAGCCAGGGTCCCCCCTGTCATTGTGTCACTGCTGGGAACAGTAGTACACCGCTTGCTCAGCCACACTATATAGCATTCTGTTTACTGCCACTCTGTGTACCTCGCTCAGCCACACTATATAGCATTCTGTTTACTGCCACTCTGTGTCTGCTGGGAATAGTAGTACACCGCTTGCTCAGCCACACTATATAGCATTCTGTTTACTGCCACTCTGTGTACCTCGCTCAGCCACACTATATAGCATTCTGTTTACTGCCACTCTGTGTCTGCTGGGAATAGTGGTACACCGCTCGCTCAGCCACACTATATAGCATTCTGTTCACTGTTCTGTGTCTGTTTGGAATAGTGGTACACCGCTCGCTCAGCCACACTATATAGCATTCTGTTTACTGTTCTGTGTCTGCTGGGAATAGTGGTACACCGCTCGCTCAGCCACACTATATAGCATTCTGTTTACTGTTCTGTGTCTGCTGGGAATAGTGGTACACCGCTCGCTCAGCCACACTATATAGCATTCTGTTTACTGTTCTGTGTCTGCTGGGAACAGTAGTACACCGCTCGCTCAGCCAGAGTATATAGCATTGTGTTTACTGCCACTCTGTGTACACCGCTCAGCCAGACTATATACCATTGTTTACTGACACTCTGTGTACACCGCTCAGCCAGACTATATACCATTGTTTACTGACACTCTGTGTACACCGCTCAGCCAGACTATATACCATTGTTTACTGCCACTCTGATTCTGCTGGGAACAGTAGTACACCGCTCGCTCAGCCAGACTATATACCATTGTTTACTGACACTCTGTGTACACCGCTCAGCCAGACTATATACCATTGTTTACTGCCACTCTGATTCTGCTGGGAACAGTAGTACACCGCTCGCTCAGCCAGACTATATACCATTGTTTACTGACACTATATAGCAGACTATATAGCATTGTGTGTACACCGCTCAGCCAGACTATATACCATTGTTTACTGACACTCTGTGTACACCGCTCAGCCAGACTATATACCATTGTTTACTGCCACTCTGATTCTGCTGGGAACAGTAGTACACCGCTCGCTCAGCCAGACTATATACCATTGTTTACTGCCACTCTGATTCTGCTGGGAACAGTAGTACACCGCTCGCTCAGCCAGACTATATACCATTGTTTACTGACACTCTGTGTACACCGCTCAGCCAGACTATATACCATTGTTTACTGCCACTCTGATTCTGCTGGGAACAGTAGTACACCGCTCGCTCAGCCAGACTATATACCATTGTTTACTGACACTCTGTGTACACCGCTCAGCCAGACTATATACCATTGTTTACTGCCACTCTGATTCTGCTGGGAACAGTAGTACACCGCTCGCTCAGCCAGACTATATAGCATTGTGTTTACTGCCACTCTGTGTACACCGCTCAGCCACACTATATAGCATTGCGTACTCTGCCAGTCAGTGTGTATATTGCTGGGATCAGTAATACTCCACTCACCGTCAACCACTATATGAGCTCAACATGAGTTCCCCAGAGACCTCCGCTGTGAGCAGCACTCCCAACAACAGCAACAGCCAACGCCCCACGCAAGCTATAACATCCACCCCAGCAGCCAGTGGTCAGCAGCAGCCCTCCCCGGAGGAGAACGTTGTGTCCATCAGTCCGTCGCCAGAGCGATTAATGAGGGCTGCCATTGAGGAGATGATGGGGCCTGATGTGGAGGAGGAGGTCTGGCTCAGGCCAGCATCCCAAGTTAATGTTGAGGACGATGAGGGGTCTGTGTCTGGGGATGTTGGGGTGGCAGAGGTGGTGGGTGGGTCAGACTCAGGAGAAGAGTTGTATGATGAGGATGATGATCGGGACCATCTGTATGTGCCTCAGAGTCCGACCCCGGAAAACATGTTGTATCGTGTGTTTAGGTACTAAAATCTGCGTTCCCTCCCAGTAGTGTTGGGCGAACAGTGTTTGCCACTGTTTGGGTTCTGCAGAACATCACCCTGTTCGGGGTGACTATATAGCAGACTATATAGCATTGTGTTTAATGCCACTCTGTGTACACGGCTCAGCCACACTATATAGCATTGTGTTTACTTCCACTCTGTGTCTGCTGGGAACAGTAGTACACCGCTCACCCGCCACTGTATAGCATTGTGCTCTGTGTCACTGCTGACAATAGTGGTACACCGCTCACCCACCACTGTATAGCATTTCTGTACTGCCACTGTACTGCTGCCAGTCAGCGTGTACTTTAAGGATAAGTGAAATGAGGAAGAAATCCGGTGAAAGAGGGAGGGGCAAGGGAAGAGGTGTTTCCCCTGACGGTTCACGTACAGGCCACAGGGGAGCACCCAAGAAAACCCACTCAATACTGCCCATGTTGTCCAGGACAACAACCCTCACAGATCCAAAAGAACAGGACCAGATAATTACTTGGATGACCTCTCAAGCGTCCAGCAGTGGGTTAAGCAGCACCAGCACATCACGCACGAGGTCCGAGTCCTCAGCCAGTTAAAGTCTGGGCTTTCTTTGAAGACTGCACTGAGGATGTTACCATGGCGATTTGCAAGGTGTGCAAGACCCGCCTGAGCAGGGGGAAAAGTATTAACAACCTCTCCACCACCAGCATGAGCCGCCACATTCTATCCAAACATCCCACTCTGTGGGCAAACGCGGCAGGACAGGGTACCACCAGCAACACTGCCTCCCTTGGGTTCACCAGACTCACCACCAGACCCGCCTCAGCAGCAGCAGTAGCCCAGCCATTGCGTGGTTCACAACATTCACAAACATCAGACGATGCTGACACTGTCACTTTCCGGACTAGTGCTCTTGAGGTCTCCCAGTGTTCATCAAACACAACAACCAACAGCCCTTCGGTGTGCAGCGCTACGGTTGAGTTGTCTGTCTCTGAGATGTTTGAGCACAAGAGGAAATTGCCAGCAAATGACCCCCGGGCCGTGGCAGTAACAGCCAGCCAGCATAGCCAAGCTTCTGGCCTGCGAAATGCTGCCATATCGAGTGGTGGAGACAAACAGCTTCAAGGGCATGATGTCAGTGGCCATCCCACGTTACGTGGTTCCCAGCCGCTACCACTTTGCGCGCTCTGCAGTGCCTGAGTTGCATGAGCACGTGGTCAGCTAAATAACCCGAAGCTTGAAGAATGCCGTTGCCTGCAAGGTTCACCTCACCACTGACACCTGGACGAGTGCGTTCGGCCAGGGTCGATACATCTCCCTTACCGCGCACTGGGTGAACCTTGTGGAGCCTGGCAGCGATTCCTCACCTGCTACGGCGCGGGTGTTGCCCACGCCGCAAACAGCTGGATAACAACAGCAGCACCTACCTCTCTGACTCCTTCTCCTCCAACGCATCTCAAAGCTGTACCTCATCCGGAAATGCTAACCCAGCACCAGCAGCAGTAGGATCGTGGAAGCAGTGCAGCACAGCTGTTGGCATGCGTCAGCAAGCGTTGCTGAAGCTGATCTGCCTTGGGGATAAGCAGCACACAGGGGAGGAAATTTGGAGGGGAATAAAGGAACAGACGGATTTGTGGCTGGCACCGCTGGACCTGAAACCGGGCATGAAGCTAGACACCTGGCACGAACTGGCAATGTACGCAATAGAGGTGCTGGCTTGCCCGGCAGCCAGCGTTATGTCGGAACGCTGTTTCAGTGCTGCCGGAGGCATCATCACAGATCGGCGTATCCGCCTCTCCACAGAAAATGCAGACCGTCTGACTCAAATTAAAATGAATCAATCCTGGATTGGAAACGACTACGCAACACTCCTGGACCCCAACCAAGTAACATGACCGATGAACATCTGGGATGGTTTAGCGTTTCCGGTCCCTGTTTATTGAACCTCTCATCTGTATTACATTTATGACTGCATGGCGGCAAAAAGCATTGCTGCTATATCCGCACGCTTTTTGTCCTCATGCAAGGCCTGGGTTGTTGTGTCTCACAAAGCGTGGCCTTCTCCTCCTGCGCCTCCTCCTGTTCCATCACGTGTGCTGCTGCTGCTGCTGCTGCTGCTGGGTTACCGTTGCCGGTCCCTGTTTATGGAACCTCTTATCTTTATTACATTTATGACTACATGGCGGTACAAAGCATGCTAGTATCCGCACGCTTTTTGTCCTCATGCAAGGCCTGGGTTGTTGTGTCTCACAAAGCGTGGCCTTCTCCTCCTGCGCCTCCTCCTGTTCCATCACGTGTGCTGCTGCTGCTGCTGCTGCTGCTGGGTTACCGTTGCCGGTCCCTGTTTATGGAACCTCTTATCTTTATTACATTTATGACTACATGGCGGTACAAAGCATGCTATCCGCACGCTTTTTGTCCTCATGCAAGGCCTGGGTTGTTGTGTCTCACAAAGCGTGGCCTTCTCCTCCTGCGCCTCCTCCTGTTCCATCACGTGTGCTGCTGCTGCTGCTGCTGCTGGGTTAGCGTTGCCGCGTGGTCCCTGTTTATTGAACCTCTTATCTTTATTACATTTATGACTACATGGCGGTACAAAGCATGCTATCCGCACGCTTTTTGTCCTCATGCAAGGCCTGGGTTGTTGTGTCTCACAAAGCGTGGCCTTCTCCTCCTGCGCCTCCTCCTGTTCCATCACGTGTGCTGCTGCTGGGTTAGCGTTGCCGCGTGGTCCCTGTTTATTGAACCACTTATCTTTATTACATTTATGACTGCATGGTGGTACAAAGCATGCTATCCGCACGCTTCTTGTCCTCATGCAAGGCCTGGGTTGTTGTGTCTCAAAGCGTGGCCTTCTCCTCCTGCGCCACCCTCCTCCTGTTCCATCACGTGTGCTGCTGCTGGGTTAGCATTACCGGTCCCTTTTCCTGGAACCTCTTATATGTATTACATTTATGACTGCATGCCGACAAAAAGCATGTTACCTGTGCAAAGAAAACAGACATTTCCCGCATTTAAAAGACAGTTTTCCCTTTGAAACTTTAAAATCGATTTTCTCAAAAACTATAAGCTCTTTTTGCTAAATTTTTTTTCCTCTTGTACCCACTCCCAAGGTGCACATACCCTGTAAATTTGGGGTATGTAGCATGTAAGGAGGCTTTACAAACCACAAAAGTTCGGGTCCCCATTGACTTCCATTATGTTCGGAGTTCGGGTCGAACACCCGAACATCGCGGCCATGTTCGGCCTGTTCGGCCCGAACCCGAACATCTAGATGTTCGCCCAACACTAGCCTGCACGCCCGTGTCCTCGCTCCCGCTGATGTCACCAGGACCGTACTGCGCAGACACAGACCATACTGGGCCTGCGCTGTGCGCTCTTGATGACATCAGCGGGATCGAGGACACGGCAACGCAGGCGCAGTGGTTTTCAGACTTCAAAGTCTGAAATTCCAGAAGTGAACCGGAGGCGGGGCCAGAGCATCGGTGAGTGGCTGCGCCAACACAGGATGTCTGCGGGGAACCGTTAGAAGCCCCGGGTAAGTTCAACTCATTTTCCCCTGACCCCCCTACAGTATCCCTTTAACCACTTCAGCCCGAGAGCAATTTTCACATATAGGCGCTGCTCCCATTCATTTGCCAATAACTTTATTACTCCTTATCACAACTAAATGATCTATATATTGTTTTTTTCAGGACAAATTCGGCTTTTAGTGTGTGTTCATTTTGTTTAGTAATCACCTTATTCTCTATGCATTTTAAAGGGAAAATAAGGGAAAAAGATGAAAAAAAAAAACAATTTCTCCATTTACATCCATTATAGCTTTAAATTAAACATTGCTGACTATAAGTTAAACCCACTAATTTTATTTGCTCATCCATCCTGGTTATTGCAACATTTAGATTATGTTCCTAGCACAATGTATGGAGAGAATATTGTATTTGGAAATAAAGGTGTCTTTTTTCTGTTTAGTGTTTTTTGCTTTCTCATTTTACACTGTCAATGATTACAAGGCCTTATTTTGAAAAATAATAGTAATATACCCTTATGGCATACATATTTAAAAAGCCAGGTTCCTAAGGTAACAATATATGTTGTTTCTTTCATATTCTGTCACTTTGTTTTCATTTTACAAGTCTTTTATTTTGGTACAGATTATGCAAAAATGTAATTTCTTTTGATTCAGTTTGTGACAAAAAAAAAAAATACAGGAGACATGCGCCTCAACCCTAAAACTCTTTAAACTCTATTCTACTACTTATCACGGTTAAAATGATACCACATATGTCTCTTGTAGTGTTGCTAAAACTTTCCCAAGTTTGATCATAATGCTGAAAATGACTTTTTATATTTGATTTAGTTTGTCCCTACCTATTTTTCATGTCACGTGGTTCACAGGTTTTAGACACACCAAAATGGATTCCACAACTCGTCACGGTTAAAATGATACCACATGTGCCTCATTTAGTAGCAAACTGGTGGTGCACTCTCCACAACAACACTGGACAAATATATTTGTCCAGTTGGGCTTAAGTGGTTAAAGGATACCCGAACTGAAATGTGACATAATGAGATAGACATGTGTATGTACAGTGCCTAGCACACAAATAACTATGCTGTCTTCCTTTTTTTTCTTTCTCTGCCTGAAAGAGTTAAATATAAGGTATGCAAGTGGCTGACTCAGTCCTGACTCAGACAAGAAGTGACTACAGTGTGACCTTCACTGATAAGAAATTCCAACTATAAAACACTTTCCTAATAGAAAATGGCTTCTGAGAGCAAGAAAGAGGTAAAAAAGGGGAATTTCTTATCAGTGAGGGTCACACTGTAGTCACTTCCTGTCTGAGTTAGGACTGACTCGGCCAATTACATACCTGATATGTAACTCTTTCAGGCAGAGAAAGAAAAAAAGGAACACAGCATAGTTATTTGTGTGCTAGGCACGGTACATACACATGTCTATCTCATTATCTCACATTTCAGTTCGGGTATCCTTTAAGACAGATCTTAAAATCAGTCAGCAGGAAGTTTTGTAACAGAATAACACTTTTTATTGGCTAACCAAAAGAAAAACAGTGAGCCTTTGGTTAATAAGCCATCTTCAGACTTTGTTACTGTATACAAGATGTTAGGCACACAGCTATATATACAGTCAGCAGGAGATGCATTGATTGTTTTGTAAATATAAATAAATGTAACACAGTTGTCATTCTGTTTCAAAACATCCTGCTTTCACTGATGGTTAACACAGTACTTTGCTGGCAAAAAAAAGCCAGGAAAGAGTTAAACTGTAGCACAAAGAATGTTGTTGTCATTCTCTAGGAGAAAAAAAAGCCATACATTTCACAGATCTGAGGTCTTTAACAGCACTGACCTACTAGTAATAAACTAGCATCAGTCAGGGAGGGGGGAGAGCTGCTAATTCCTGCCCCTGAATGCGTGCTGCATGAAAAAAAACTAATCGGAACTCAAGAGTTCTGCTACTTGAGCCCATATATTTTTCTTCTCACAGCAGATTGTTTGTTTCCTCTCATCATACAGGTGACAGCAGATGCTGACTGCCATAACACACACTTTACACAAGTAAGAGAGATGCAGGGATCTCTGGAATTCAGGCAGACCAGAGCAAAGCAGGTGAGGTGATTTACTTTGACATGTGACTGTTAGAACCTGTTGTATATCACCTTGCTTCGACACCACCGTCTCACAGATTGTGAGATCACTTGACTCTCCACACAGCAAGCAGGAGATAGACTTTCTCAGGCTTCTTCAATGTCTACGTTATTTATTCAGGAAACAGGAATACAGATAGATACATTCATCATATCCTAGCCATGCCAATCTTCATGTTGCGTTACAAGCTCTTGATTAGACTCCCTGCTGAAGTCAATCAGGTACCTTCTTCCTAACTACGTTACACTAAACTACCTATGTACAGCATACATTATATCAGATTACAGAAAGGAAGAACATGCTTAGAGGTCCCAGTCAGCCTTGCGAGCTAGGGCGAGAGTAAGAAGCAGAATGCCCTCTCCATCGCTCACTCCGGGTTTAATACCGACTAGGAAAGAGTTAAATATGACATCATCTTCGCCACCCCCTAGATCAGACTATTGGTGGACCCACTCGTGGTGTCATCATACACACCTACTTGATTAATAATCAATGAGGCATTTGACCTATATGCAAGAATGTGGATGTTTACAAAACATGGCTGATGTTTATTGTTCCATGCCCAGGTCAGGGAGACCTGCGGCCTTGTTCAGAGAACAGCTTCTTGGTATGTTCTAGTTCTGCTGACAGAACTGCAGATTTTCTCTGTAAGAGAAAATCCCCTTAAAGGGCCGATCTGCACTCCAAGCCTTTTTGACTAACTCAGTCCCAATAACTGAGGCCTACTTAAATTATAACAGTGACCTCTTATCTCTCCAAGTCCTGCGCCCTGCTGATTTTTATCGCCCTAGGCCATGGCCTCTGTGACCTTCCCAGAAATCCGGCCCTGCATAGACATAGTTTCAGGGCCGGTTCTAGACTTTTTGCTGCCTAAGGCAAGCTTGTGAGGATGTGCCCCCTTGATTTGGAATGATCGCACAGCACCCGACAATTTGCTCTGCTTCATTGAATGTTCTCACATGACATGCTGCAGCTCAGCATGATAGCACACTGGCTGGTGGTGAGTCTATGACAAACAAACTGCTGCTCATGCTCAGCCTGTCGGCCGTCTTCCATTCCCCCTCAGCCAGGATAGCAGTGCCATCTCTTCCCTTCTGCTGTGCAAATCAAATGAAACACTGCTGCTCTCCTGTCTCCCCCCTCCTCACTCACTGTCAGATACCTCACACAGCACAACAAGCTGCTTTTCTCCAGTGATGACTTCTATACCTCACTCTCCTCTTGCTTCTCCTCCTACTCTGTCTGCATGCTGTTAGTGTAAACACCATGCCTGGATTTACCTTACAGTAGTCTATAGGCAAAGATGTCTTGGCACCTTGGACCTTGCCCTCCATTAACCAACAAACCCCTGCCGAACCGCACCACAAGTATGCTGGCTGTCCCAGCTTTCTCTTCTGCCTTACTTCCCTTGTCCATCATAGCTAGCTACGGGTGGCCCTTAGTGTTAGGTAGCCAGATGTACCCTCAATATTAAGTAGCTAAAAGTGACCTAAAGTATTACATAGCTAGAAGAACCTCAGTATTAAGTAGCTGGAGGTGCCGCTGACTGAAGGGAGATCTTGTCAGCACAATGCTGAGACCCAGGTGAGTAACCTCTCATTTATACTCCCATCAGGACTCATTATAGGAAAGGAGGGAGGGGGGCGCTCAGGGAGGAGACTGAGCTGCTTTTCCATCATCTGGCACCTGTAGGCATGTCCTTACAATTCTTTATGGTAAATCCGGCCCTTGTAATCACAGTACAAATCACAGTAGTAATCTCTGCACCTGATGCAAATGTTTGACCTTGCTCATGAAAGAACCGGCCCTGCATAGTTTTAATCACAACAAAGAGCCAGAAGGTTCAATTACTGTACTGAACTACATAATATATCACAAAGTAAGCAGTGTATTAATTCATAGAAAGACTTAAAACTATGAAAAACAAGGAACTATTGGCCACAATAATTTGTAAGTAAAGGTAATCACAGCTACAAATCATTAACCCAAATCATCATGGCAATACATTTCCTGACTGCGTCAGACAATCTAAAGTGCCTAGTGCAATAAGTTGATAATGGCAGGGGCTGGATAATGTAATGGTTAAGGGCTACACCTCAGAGATAAGCAACCTCGGTTAAAATTTTGGCTGTACCTATTAAGTAAGTCAATGCCTATTCAATAAGGAGTTCTTGGGCAATACTCTCTCATACTGCTACTGAGTGTGCCCTAGTGGCTGCCTCTCAAGTGCTTGGAGTCCAACAGGAGAAAAGTGCTATACAAATGTTGGAATTATTATTATTATAAATAAACAAGACTTGAAGATCAGTAAAGTGACAGTGCTCATAAAATTTAGAATGATATCCACCAGTTAAAGAAATATCATCCTGTGCATACATGCTTAGTCTCGCTGTCACTTTCTCTTCCGTGCTACTTCAGGCATGTTTTTTTTTCACCTATTCTTTTCACTGCTTTGGTTTGGGTGAGGGTGCTAAGAGGGGGAATCAGAGGGAGTTGAGGGAGGGGGCCCAAATCAGCTACTTTACTTAGGGCCCTTTTTAGCCTAAATATGGCTCTCTCACTTTCAGGGGCATAACAATCACCCCCACAGTGGATACAACCATGGGGAGCCTGGGGGGGCAGGGTGGGTCTGGAGGTTCTTGGGCCCACCCAGGGCCATTTTTAGGGGCAGGCAGGGCGGGAAGGGCACAGTACAGGAGGAGGAAGCAGTGGGCAAACACAGCCACAGGGAGGGGGGCCCAACTCTCCCTCCCTGACCTCGGGCCCCCTTCTAGAGTTAGTGGCTTTGGAGATAGAGAAGACCGTAGCGCGTGTTGTTCCAGCGCATGGATCCTGCAAGAGGTGAGCCTCACTGCCCACTGCTCTAATTTCTGGAGGAGGAAGCACTGAAGGGGGGACTTGAGGTGAGAGAGGGGGGATTTAGGCCCACTTCCCCGCAGCTCTCTGTGCTCGCAGCTCCCCCTTCAGTCTACCTATACTGGGAAGGACTGGAGAAAAAGAATGGGCTGGCCAGCAGGAGATCGGACAGCAAGGCAGCCCACGGTCCACAGGGGGCTCAAGGAAGCCCCAGAAGAGTATAAAAGCTGCCCTTTATTAACTACTCAGCCTTCATCAAGAGTTATGTTTCTAGGATGCAGAACATTCTGCCTCTCACTACTCCTTTATCACGTAAGGTCATATTTTTAATCACAACAAAGAGCCAGAAGGTTTAATTATTGAGCCAAAATACCATGTATCACAAAATAAACACTGTATTATATCAAGGAAGACTAAAAACTATTAAAAACCATTAAAAACAAGGAAGAACTATTGGTCAGAAGGACACAATAAAGCATGATACATCACTATATGAAGTAAGGGTAATCACAGCTGCAAATCATTAACCCAAATCATTGTGGCAATACATTTCCTAGCAGCCTGGGGAAGGAGGGGGAAGCAGGGGGCAAACATAGCCACAGGGAGGGGGGGCAAACATAGCCACAGGGAGGAGGGCCAAACTCCCCCTCCCTCACCTAGGGCCACCCTTTTATAGTAAGCAGCTTTGGAGACAGAGAAGATTGGTGGCACGTGGAGTTCTAGTGCATGTATTCTGGAAGAGGTGAGGCTCTCTGTCCACTGCTCTAATTTCTGGACAGGAAGTGCTGAAAGGAGGCTTGAGGTGAGGGAAGGGGGAGATAGGCCCACCTCCCCGTGGCTCTGTGTGCACACAGCTCCCCCTTCAGTCCACCTGTACTGGGGGAACCGATACCTGGCTACCTATACTGGGGAGAGGAAGGGGGCCCATCCAAAGTAACCTCTTCTCTTCCTTTCGCACCGCTTGTCACATGACTGCAAAATGCTGGTAACTGTTTATTTGGCAGCATTAACAGGAAGCACCCCCTCCCCAATTCCTCCAACCCATAGTTGAGGAGTGTGATGCTACTAAAACAATGGTATTGAAATCCCTGTAAAGGCCTCAATTCACTAAGCAGTTTAGTCTAGTCTACTGATGACTTTTAGTTTACTTATGGTTTGGTATAATGTTTTAGGGCTGGAACCCACTAGAGCAATTTTCTGAGCGTTTAGGGAGCGATTCAAACCGCTAGCGATTTCATCAAACGCTCAGCTAATGTTTTTTTTTTTTTTAAATATTTTTATTAGCAGAAAACATTTGTTACAGTCATTGCAGTGAGACATGTAAATATTGTTTAACACTGAAACAGTAAAAGAGTCTATAAGAAAAACATTCTGATAAGAGTTACAATGTATGATATTTAATGGTAGAGATTTAAGTATTATATTGATAGTACCGTTTTCTAACCATTTTTTTTTTTTTTTTTTTTTTTTTTTAAACCATAGCTAAAGCTTAGCAAAAATAGTCAAAGCTGCATTTTTTAGGTTTGAAAGTAGGAAAACTCAACAGTCTGTTCCTAGAGGAATACGAACCCTGGAGGGACGAGGCATCCCCCTCCCTGGAGGGAGAAATCCTCTGTGACTATAAAGCAACATTGACATTGGTGATAAGTAACTTGAAAAAAATAACTAAACATAAAGTGAGACTATACCTGACACTTACACATAACCTCGTATTCTTGTCGTTGGCAAGAGTGTATTATGCATTTGTGTCTGTATCTACCCATCCAATTTGCACAGGGAAAGAGTAGGACTGAAAAATAGAGAGAGGAAAGGTGAGAAGGCGAGTGAAAATGTAAAAACGGTGGAAGGTCAATCAAAGAGAAAAGTCAGAAGCATATTTACTTACAGCAGTGTAAAAATACAACAGGATCTCAGGTTACATTTATGGTCAGGAGTAGACCTTAGATTCCAACGTCCAGACAACCCAAGTCTCCAGCAATGTGTTTAGATAGGTACCACTTGGTATATTTAAATGGGTCCATAATATTCAATAAATTAGTTCTAGGGACATAACTTTTTATAAATGGAGTCCATAGTTTAAAAAATTTTGCTGTGTTTTTTGACTTACATTGCTCGGCGTCAAATTTATTGATATACATTAATTTATTCATGGTGTCTATTAGTTGTCTGGAAGTTGGAGGGGAGGAATAGGCCCATTGCGTCAATATACACTTCTTGGCTGCAAGAAGAACTAGGTGTTCAAGCGGCTTCAGTGGGGCCTGATTAGTGGTTGTTGTGGAGGGTTTTATAATATGGAAAAGCGCATCCAGGGCCGGCCTTAGGTTTCACAGCGCCCTGAGCAGAACCAGATTTTGGTGCCCCCCCCCAAATTCATCCTCTTCGCGTGTGAGCGCACCACACACATACACTAATGGGGGGGGGGGGGGGATCTGCTGCCTAAATACACTAAAAGGGGATCTGCGACTGTAAGACTAGTAGCCTAAGCCTATATACACTAAAGGGGGGATCTGCCTACAGTAAAGGTTAGATAGGTAGCTGCCCCCAGTATAGATTAGATAGGTAGCTGCCCCCCCCCAGTATAGGTTAGATAGGTAGCTGCCCCCAGTATAGCTTAGATAGGTAGCTGCTGCCCCCAGTATAGATTAGATAGGTAGCTGCTGCCCCCAGTATAGATTAGATAGGTAGCTGCTGCCCCCAGTATAGATTAGATAGGTAGCTGCTGCCCCCAGTATAGATTAGATAGGTAGCTGCTGCCCCAGTATAGATTAGATAGGTAGCTGCCCCCCCCCCCAGTATAGATTAGATAGGTAGCTGCCCCCCCCCCCCCCAGTATAGGTTAGATAGGTAGCTGCCCCCCCCCCCCAGTATAGGTTAGATAGGTAGGTTCCCTCAGTATAGTATAGATAAGTAGCTGCCCCCAGTATAGGTTAGATAGGTAGCTGCCCCCAGTATAGGTTAGATAGGTAGCTGCCCCCAGTATAGGTTAGATAGGTAGCTGCCCCCAGTATAGGTTAGATAGGTAGCTGCCCCCAGTATAGGTTAGATAGGTAGCTGCCCCCAGTATAGATTAGATAAGTAGCTGCCCCCAGCATAGGTTAGATAGGTAGCTGCCCCCAGCATAGGTTAGATAGGTAGCTGCCCCCAGTATAGATTAGATAGGTAGGTGCCCCCAGTATAGGTTAGATAGGTAGCTGCCCCCAGTATAAGTTAGATAGGTAGCTGCCCCTCCAGTATAGGTTAGATAGGTAGGTGCCCCCAGTATAGGTTAGATAGGTAGGTGCCCCCAGTATAGATTAGATAGGTAGCTGCCCCCCCAGTATAGGTTAGATAGGTAGGTGCCCCCAGTATAGATTAGATAGGTAGCTGCCCCCCCCCCTATAGGTTAGATAGGTAGGTGCCCCCAGTATAGATTAGATAGGTAGCTGCCCCCCCCAGTATAGGTTAGATAGGTAGGTGCCCCCAGTATAGATTAGATAGGTAGCTGCCTGCCCCCCAGTATAGATTAGATAGGTAGCTGCCCCCCAGTATAGATTAGATAGGTAGCTGCCCCCCCAGTATAGATTAGGTAGGTAGGTAGGTGCTCCCCTCCCCTCATACTGGAGGGGGAGCCGCGGGGAGGGCAGCCCGACCTCTCCCTCCCTTCCTCTCCGGGCCACCCTCCGTGCTCCCCCCTCCGATGCTGCTGCAGACTGCAGAGAGAACAACTCACCTCCCTGGTTCCGATCGCTGGCGCCTCTCACGGTGTATCACTTGCCGCTGGTCTCCTCTTGTACATTGACACTGATACACAGTAAACTTCCTGTTAAGCAGGAAGTTTATTGTGCATCAGTGACAATGTACAAGAGGAGACCAGCGGCAAGTGAGAGGCGCCGGCGATCGGAACCAGGGAGGTGAGTTGTTCTCACTGCTGGCTGCAGTCTGCACTCTGCAGGGGGGAGCACGGAGAGCGCCCGGAGAGGAGGGAGGGAGAGGACGGGCTGCTCTCCCCGCGGCTCCCCCCTCCATCACGGTGGCCGCACGGGGGGGGGGGGGGGGTGCGGAGCGAGACGGACACAGCCAGCTACATGCGGCCAGGCGGCAGGAGCGCCCCCTGGAAGCCGGCGCCCTGAGCGATCGCACAGGTCGCTCAGGTCAAAGGCCGGCCCTGAGCGCATCCCATGGATTGTTGTCTCTCTTAACAGATGTCAGTCTCAAGCACATGTCCCTAGCTTTTAGCCAAAATTTTTGGATAGAGGGGCAGGACCAGAGTAAGTGGAATAAGTCTGGGTAGGCCTGCATGCATTTGGGACAGGAGGTTAGATAGTCTGTTTTCCCTGAAGGTTGTTTAAAATTGAATGCATAATATCCTTTATATATCATTTTTAGTTGCATTTCACGCCATGTTTCTGCTACGATATTTGAACATACCTCGGCCCATCCCTTCTCTATTAAAGGCCCCAACACTTCGACATTAGACTGAAGCGCCTTCGCCCAAAAAGAAAGATGACTAAAAGAGGCAGATTTGAGTTTAAAGGACCGAAGTTCCCTGTATAGTTCTGAAATAGATTTTTTTTCTGATGTATCACCTAGGATCTTACTGAATTTCTCATGGGAGGGGAGGGACATTTTCGGACCTATCGTGGAGTTTACGTAATGTTTCAATTGATAGTATCCCAGGACTGAATTTGTAGGGAGTTTACATTTTTTCTGCAATAGGGAGAAGCTCAATAGCCGGGCACCTGAGTCCAGTACATCGGCCAAGGTTGTGATTCCTTTGTTTTTCCATATCCTTGATATTATTGTACCCTGTCCCCCTGGGAAATCAGGAGAAGACCATAGCGGCATTAAAGGAGAAATGTGACCTGGGAGAGAAAGATATTTGCGAAACTCTCTAAATGCTAGGCAGGTATCACGTAGTAGTATATTCTTCTTTATTTTATCAGGAAGCGAAATAATTTTA
Source organism: Hyperolius riggenbachi (assembly GCF_040937935.1). Lineage (NCBI taxonomy): Eukaryota > Metazoa > Chordata > Amphibia > Anura > Hyperoliidae > Hyperolius > Hyperolius riggenbachi. The sequence goes on along the minus strand of NC_090649.1, from coordinate 113,816,929 downwards.
GAGTGTAGGATTCCTGCCAAGGGCCATGGTGTGCATAATTCCTGTTCCAAATTAGTGTTTGTAAAAAAGCTTGTTTGGCCTAGCCAATCTCTAGCGTGTCTGATGATAGAAACTAAATTATAGGCACGTATGTTAGGGAAATTGACCACAATTGCCTCTCTTGGGTTCTGTAAAAGCCTCAATGGGATTCTGGCTCTTTTACCTTTCTATAGGAAAGCTTTAAATGCCTGAGTTAGAGTCTGAACATCCTTGTGTTTTAGTAACAGTGGTAAGGTCTGTAGGGGGTATAAGAGTCTGCTAAATCTAATCATTTTGATAAGGTGGCATTTCCCCAGAAGAGAGAGGGGTAAGTTTCTCCAGTGTTGTAATTCATTAACTTCTTTTAAAATGATGGGAGTATAGTTTAGATGGTAGAGTTTTGTCGCGTCCCTGGGTATCTTTATTCCTAGGTAGTAAATGTAATCACTAGCTAACTGAATTCCTGCACTTTGTATTAGTTGTCTAGTATTTTGATTAGAGGAGTGGGGATCTAAAAATAGGATCTCAGATTTGGATTTATTTATATGTAGTCCCGAGAGCCCCCCAAAATGATCTAGAGAATCAAAAATCTTAGGTAGGTCATGCTTAGGGTTGCCTGCGAAAAGCAGGATATCGTCGGCAAATAAAGAGCAGTGAATGGATGTTTTGCCTAGGGTGAGACCTTGAAAAACTGCCCCTGATCTAAATAATTCTGCTAGTGGTTCGATAGCCAAATTAAACAATAAAGAGGAGAGGGGGCATCCCTGACGAGTGCCTTTGCAGAGATGTATAATAGGAGACGCTACCCCTTCCACTATGATCCTAGCCGATGGGGAATCGTATAGTGAATACATGTATGCCAAAAAGGTGCCTTCAAATCCCATTTTTACCATGACCTTATCCAACCAGTCCCATCTTATACTGTCAAAGGCCTTCTCGGCATCCAGGGACAAAATGGCCCCCGGACGCCGAGAGGGCCCCCCCAGCCGAGCGTGTTCCAAAACCACCATGACTCTTCTAATATTTAAAACTGCAGACCTTCCCTGTACGAAACCCACCTGGGAATCCTTTACTAGGTTAGGAAGAAGAGAAGCCAAACGCTGTGCCATAATCTTAGACAACAGCTTGATGTCACAATTAAGCAGCGAAATCGGTCTATAAGATCCGGGGTCAAGCAAGTCTTTATTTTTTTTTAGGGAGGACCCTGATAAAAGCTTCTTGGGCTGTGGGTGGAAATTGTTCTTTCTTTAAAATATAATTAAATAGCTTACCCATGTATGGGGTAATGTCTTTTTTAATGCTCTTAAAGAACCCAAATGAAAAGCCGTCAGGTCCTGGTGCCTTATCGTTGGAACCAGACTTTAGGGCCTCCAATATCTCTTGATCTGTTATCGGAGCATTTAGCAATTCCCTGTCTTCCTCAGAAAGTCGAGGTAATGGTAACTTATCTAGAAACTCGGGCGCACCCGCGCCGATGGCTGGCGGTGGTTCATATAAGTTCTGGTAGAATTTATGAAAGATTTTGGCAATGTCAGCAGGTTCAGTATGTATTGTGCCTGTTTGGTCTTTAATATGAGTAATGTGTTGGATTTTGCGTTTACCGCGTGCTATGTTCGCTAAGAGTTTGCCTGCTTTGTTTCCAAATTTAAAAAAATTCCAATCAGTTTGTGATCTCCAGAACATAGCATATCTGTTGTATATTAGGTCCAGGGTTTGTTTAGCATCAAGCCATTTACGTCTAGAAGATTCAGACATGTATTTAATATAGTCGTTGTATGCCTGTCTAGCTGAAGTGGATGCTTTAGTGTATTCATCAAATGTTTTTTTCCTTCGCCTGCTGACATATGCCAAAATCTCGCCCCGGACAACCGCTTTACCTGCTTCCCAGAATAATATCGGATCTTTGACATGGCTAGCATTGTTTCGAGCATAGTCGAGCCACCACATTTGCAGTTGGTTTAGGAAGTCTTCATCTTTAAGCAGATGGGATGGAAACCTCCATTGCTTGAACATAGAGTTACTACGTCCTGTCAAGGATACTTGTAGAGAAATGGGGGAGTGGTCTGATATGGTAATTTCAGCGATGGAGGCCTTAGAAATTGATCGCATTGTATGCGGGTTCACCAGGAACAAATCAATACGGGAAAGTGATTTATGCACTGGGGAATAGAAAGAGAAGTCGCGATGCAATGGATTCAGAAAGCGCCATGCATCTATCAAGTTTAGGGACTCTGCAAAGGTGTTGACTCTTCTATCATTTTCATTTGCTTCTCTAGAGAAGGGGTATTTTTCTGTCTGTTTCCTATCCTCAGTCGCGTTTAAAACAGCATTCCAGTCTCCCCCAAGTATGCATAAAGCGGAGGGGTTTATAGCAGACACCAAAGATGTAATTTCCGAAAGGAAGGGCCCGTTGCCTGTGTTAGGCCCATATAAGTTAAATATAGAGAGTTGAGAGCCCCTAATGTCTAGATCCAACTGAATCCACCTCCCTTCTTTCATATCCGATTTATGATGGAGAATTTGACATTGTAGTGATTTATTAATAAGAATTAGTGTTCCTGATTTCCTTCCGTTAGCGGGGGCCCCTATGGCTGTACCAACCCATAATTTTTGCATCATCTTATACTCATCTGATATTAAGTGAGTTTCCTGGAGCAAGGCGATGTCAGCCTTCAATCTATGTAAGTGTATTAAGACTTTTACTCTTTTCTCACCGGTCCTCAAACCCTTCACATTCCAAGAGACAATGTTTATCTCATGGAGGTAACCAATGGAAATGGGAAAAATGAAAAAACAATAGTGGGGTAAGGCGGGAGAACTGTATCCCAGCAGAGTACAGTCCTTTCCCATAGAAATGATTTTGGATGGGTGTGGATGTGTATAGTGTCATGAGTGTCAGAACAGAGAACAAACAGTAGAACAAAACTATATACAAAATCAGCAGATTATTGCTTCTCGCATGACTCCCTTTTTTCCTCAAGTGTAGCAGAGACAGCAGAATAACAACAACAAGAGCCATTGCAGTCTCAATTCGCAGACATATATGCGGAATTGGACTATTGTCAAAAGTCGTGATCATATCACTGGCTACTGTCATAGTCGTTACTACGAAAAAAAAATCGCTAACATTGCTCCATTCCTTATAAAATTCAGTATTGGCATGGCACTGAGTACACCACCGGCGAACCTGGGTCCCCAGAGATATAAACAGTGTCATTAATATTTAAAGTAACAACCCCCACACATTATAGCCGTTAGTTGTCCATAGAAATCGGCACAGAGCGCAAACAGCAGAAGTGTGCCGAGTGCGCCTACCATGTCGACCCTCAGACAATCATTTCGCTAGTATAAGTATTGTATGTATTACATATTAATTATTAAACATTGAATCGCCCCCTTTTTACCCACTCGCTGCTGCTTCTTCCCCTCTATACTAACCCAAATAATTATGTCTAAAACCCTAAGGTTGTAGGAGAGAGTAGTCTATGTACCCTGTAGTTACCATCCAGTGCGATTTGGTTCTCAAGGTGTTGCGCATGGAAGGGTATCATCTCCAGATTCATTGCCGTGTATAGAGTTCTCTTGTGCACGAGGAGATTTAGGCAGAGGTCCTTCATGCATATTGTCAAGATTAGCGGAGATGCTCCTTCTTGCCTTTGGGGATCTCCCGTCTTGCAGCTTTTTCACATAACGTGAAGCTTCCAGTGCATCCGTAAACGTCTCGGTCGAGGAATCGGGCAGAAAGATCTTGAGGACCGCTGGATATATGAGAGCATATATGAGAGCAAATGAACTTTCTTACGTATGAGTTCCTGGCAAGTGGGAGAGAATTCCTTTCGAGCTTTAGAAACTTCGGCTGAAAAATCCGCGAAGACTAGAATTTTGTTTCCTTCAATGTTGAGAGATTTCTGAGCTCTAAAAGGTTGCAGGACCTTATTTCTATCTGTATAATCAAGGTATCTGGCGATCACTACTCTAGGTCTTTTGAGTTCCGGTTTTAAGGGTCCTAAGCGGTGTGCGTGTTCTACCTTTAAAGGGCCGGTGATACCCAAGTTTTCAGGGATAATGTCCGCGCAGAGTTCCAGTAATGTGTCTGGTTTGAAGGATTCAGGAATACCCACAAACTTTAGATTATTTCGTCTTGACCTGTTTTCCAGATCATCTATACGGTCTGCTAGAACAAGGTGCTTCTTATCGGAAAGATCAGAACATTTCTGTACTAACTCAAGCTTGTCTTCTAGGTTACTAGTACGTTTCTCACTTTCTTGCAGGCGAGCAGTATGGTCTTTTAGTTGCGTCATAATAGGGGCCATATGTGCTGAGATAGCTTTTGTGATTATGTCAGATAAGTCATGTTGTAGATGTGTAGCTACTTCTGTGGCTAACTTCTTGTAGTTAATGGGGGTGGATTTTCCTTTAAGAGGGGTTGGATTGTCATTCTCACTGGCCGATTCCATATCCGTAGTTGGGGTGCTTTTAGATTTGAGGTTGGATCGGATTTTAGGCCGTATAGGAGATCTTTTGGCACGTTGGGCTCTAGCGAGGAACTTGTCCATACCTGCTTACCCAGTAAATGGTATTCTAGTGCTGCGTCAGCTGAGAGTTCCTGCTGTGTGGATCTTGCAGCTGTGGATATTTGTTGGGCGTTCTGTGGTACTGGAGATGGTAGGAAGCTACTGCCTGGAGGGGCAGAGTCGGAAAGAGCGCGGATTATTGGCCTTTCCACTTGTGTGGGCCGGGGACTCGCGTAGAGCTTGTTGGTCTGTGCGGACAGTCCAGAGCGTCTCTCACCCGTTCATGCAGAGGGTTCAGGCTGTTGAGTCCCCCTCTTCGTAGATCGTTTTAGCTGGATTGCGGAGGGCGCGGCCTATGGGCCTGTCCCCGTGTGTAGGCCGGGGCCTTGCGTAGAGCAGGAAGTCTGTGCGGGCAGCCCGGAAAGTTCCCCACCCGCTCGTATAGAAGGCTCAGGCTGCGGAGTCCCCCTCTCCCCGGTGCGTCTTAGCTGTATTGCTGTATTGGGGAGGGCGCGGCCTATGGGCCTGTCCGCGTGTGCAAGCCGGGGACTTGCGTGAAGCGCGTCAGCAGGGAGGCTATGCGGACAGCCAGCTAAGTCTCTCTCCTGCTCGCGCCGAGTGTTCAGGATGGTGTCCCTCGTTTTGTAGTCCGCAGTAGTTGGGTTGCGGAGGGCGCAGCTTGTATGCCTGCCTGTCGAAAGTCCGGATGGTTGCGGAAGATAGGCCGGCGGGAGGCGGAAGCCAAATGGAGCCAAATGGAGGCGGAAGCAGGTAATGCGGAGGCTCCCCGATTCGGCCCAGAGTTGGCCGGAGTATAGTACTACCCCTTCGGGGTCTTCAGCGGTGCGGGTGGGCGTTTTAAGAGGCTGAAAGAGGTGTGGGGGTTGAGTGAGGAACGGAGCTCCTGTTGCCGTGTCCGCTCACATGAGGCGCCGGAACCGGAAGTCTTCAGCTAATGTTAATGGATGGGCTAAATTCCACTGGAGCGATTTCGATTACAAAATAGCAAAACGAAGGACATGCAGCATTTGTCACGTTTAGCGTTACCGGTCAGCGTTAGCATTTATGCATTGTAAAGTATATAAACGCTGGCAGAGCAATTTTTGTAGTGTTTTGAAATGACCGCACACTATAAAAAAAATAAAATTAATTGAAAGGACCAATCAGAAATAAAAATGCTAATCGCTACACAATCGCTGGAAAAAGCTGACACTTTTTAAAAATGCTACCAAAATCGCTCATGAAATTGCTTACAAAACGCTCATACAAAACGCTAGCGATTGCGATTAGCGATAGTGTTTTGTAGTGGGTTCCAGGCCTAAGTCAGGATTCTAAAAATGCTGTACTCTCATTTGTACTAGGAAAAAGGTTTAACTTTTAATGTTCATAGATGGATATACTGTATAATCATTTTCTCAATTACACTGAGTTCATGTTATTATATGCTGTTACATTTGTATAGCACTTTTCTCCTGTCAGCCTTAAATCGCTTGAGAGGCAGCCTAGGGCATGCTTAGTTGCAGTGTTATGGAGTCTTGCCCAATGTCTCCTTACTGAAAAGGTACTGGCATATTAAATAGGAAGAGCCAAGATTTGGGCCTAGGTCTCCTATGTCCTTACACTACCCAGTCGCTGCCATTATCAACTTATTGCACAATGCACTTTATGTTGTCTGATGCTGCATGGAAATTGCCATGATGTTTTGGATTAATGATTTGCAGCTGTGATTACCCTTACTTCATATAATCATTCTGTCCTTTCGACCAATAGTTCTTGCTTGTTTTTCATAGTTTTAGCCTTATTACATTGCATTTTGTGATACACTGTAGTTTGGTGCAGTATATGAACCTTCTGGGTCTTACATGATAAAGGAGCAGTGAAAGGCAGAATGTTCTTCTTCATCTTTTAAAACCTAATTCTTGATTAAAACCTAATTCTTGATGAAGGCTGAGTATTTAAAGTGTACCTGAGATATGAATAATGGGGGTATTTATACTTACCTGGGGCTTCCTCCAGCCCCATGAGGTGCATGAGCTCCCTCGCCATCCTCTCTATTATTATTATTATTATTATTTCGTATTTATATAGTGCCAACATCTTCTGCAGCTTTGTACAGAGTATATATAGTCTTGTCACTAACTGTCCCTCAGAGGAGCTCACAATCTAGTCCCTACCAGTGGTGCTCAGCAGAGCTCGAATATTCGAGTAGCTCGAATATTCGAGCTCTTTTTCAGCTATTCGAGCTCGGTATTCGAGCTCCGAATAGCTGGAGCTATTCGAATGGGCTATCCGAGTACACTCGAATAGCCCATTCACTATTCGAGCTATTCGAGCAACCCGGCGCTATTCGAGCTCGGTACCGAGCTCGAATAGCGTCATAGCCCAGATTGATGTCCTTAGAGCCAATCAGAGGGCTCCCAGGCCCTCTGACGGCAGCCAATCACAGAGGGGGACCCTGGCCAGCCCCTACCCTATAAATAGCGGCCGCCATGTTCCATTTCTCCGTGCTTGCCTGAGACTTGTACAGAGAGAGAGTTGCTCCTTTGTGCTTTGGCTTAGCAAGAGCTCTATTGTGGTCGTTTACCTAGCGTTTTTGCTCACATACACCTCCTATACACACCTATATTGTTGTTAGTTAGATAGACATTGTATTTTATTTAGTAGCTTGTGTGTTACATTAGAGACAGGCAGCTGCTGCAAGCTTACAGGTTTAGGCCTCAGGGGGGCCTTGCCTCTGTGGGCAGCTGTCCTCTGTTTATTTCTCTCATCTATACCAGTATTTCTGCTGTCCTTTACTAATAGTATTGTAGTTATACTGTACTAGGAGTAGGACACTCACTGACTGTCACTGTTTATAGGCTACTAGCTAGCTCCTGCGTGTGTGCACTCACTCACTGTCTGTGTGTACACACACTCTATTTCCTTCTGATTACTGATAGATTATTGTTAGTTAGTTGTACTTACTTACTACTTACTCTTACTGTACCCGTAGGGACACTCACTGTCACTGTTCATATAGGCTACTAGCTCCTGCGTGTGCGCACTGCACTCACTGTCTGAGTGTACACACACAACACACACTCTATTTCCTTCTGATCGCTGATTGATTATTGTAATTAGTTAGTTCTACTTACTGTTACTACTTACTCTTACTGTACTAGGAGTCTAGGACACTCAGTCACTGTGTTCATAGGCTACTAGCTCCTGCGTGCGTGCACTCACTGTCTGAGTGTACACACACCCACACTCCATTTCCTTCTGATCGCTGATTGATTATTGTAATTAGTTAGTTCTACTTACTGTTACTACTTACTCTTACTGTACTAGGAGTCTAGGACACTCAGTCACTGTGTTCATAGGCTACTAGCTCCTGCGTGCGTGCACTCACTGTCTGAGTGTACACACACCCACACTCCATTTCCTTCTGATCGCTGATTGATTATTGTAATTAGTTAGTTCTACTTACTGTTACTACTTACTCTTACTGTACTAGGAGTCTAGGACACTCAGTCACTGTGTTCATAGGCTACTAGCTCCTGCGTGCGTGCACTCACTGTCTGAGTGTACACACACCCACACTCCATTTCCTTCTGATCGCTGATTGATTATTGTAATTAGTTAGTTCTACATACTGTTACTACTTACTCTTACTGTACTAGGAGTCTAGGACACTCAGTCACTGTGTTCATAGGCTACTAGCTCCTGCGTGCGTGCACTCACTGTCTGAGTGTACACACACCCACACTCCATTTCCTTCTGATCGCTGATTGATTATTGTAATTAGTTAGTTCTACTTACTGTTACTACTTACTCTTACTGTACTAGGAGTCTAGGACACTCAGTCACTGTGTTCATAGGCTACTAGCTCCTGCGTGCGTGCACTCACTGTCTGAGTGTACACACACCCACACTCCATTTCCTTCTGATCGCTGATTGATTATTGTAATTAGTTAGTTCTACTTACTGTTACTACTTACTCTTACTGTACTAGGAGTCTAGGACACTCAGTCACTGTGTTCATAGGCTACTAGCTCCTGCGTGCGTGCACTCACTGTCTGAGTGTACACACACAACACACACTCTATTTCCTTCTGATCGCTGATTGATTATTGTAATTAGTTAGTTCTACTTACTGTTACTACTTACTCTTACTGTACTAGGAGTCTAGGACACTCAGTCACTGTGTTCATAGGCTACTAGCTCCTGCGTGCGTGCACTCACTGTCTGAGTGTACACACACAACACACACTCTATTTCCTTCTGATCGCTGATTGATTATTGTAATTAGTTAGTTCTACTTACTGTTACTACTTACTCTTACTGTACTAGGAGTCTAGGACACTCAGTCACTGTGTTCATAGGCTACTAGCTCCTGCGTGCGTGCACTCACTGTCTGAGTGTACACACACAACACACACTCTATTTCCTTCTGATCGCTGATTGATTATTGTAATTAGTTAGTTCTACTTACTGTTACTACTTACTCTTACTGTACTAGGAGTCTAGGACACTCAGTCACTGTGTTCATAGGCTACTAGCTCCTGCGTGCGTGCACTCACTGTCTGAGTGTACACACACAACACACACTCTATTTCCTTCTGATCGCTGATTGATTATTGTAATTAGTTAGTTCTACTTACTGTTACTACTTACTCTTACTGTACTAGGAGTCTAGGACACTCAGTCACTGTGTTCATAGGCTACTAGCTCCTGCGTGCGTGCACTCACTGTCTGAGTGTACACACACAACACACACTCTATTTCCTTCTGATCGCTGATTGATTATTGTAATTAGTTAGTTCTACTTACTGTTACTACTTACTCTTACTGTACTAGGAGTCTAGGACACTCAGTCACTGTGTTCATAGGCTACTAGCTCCTGCGTGCGTGCACTCACTGTCTGAGTGTACACACACCCACACTCCATTTCCTTCTGATCGCTGATTGATTATTGTAATTAGTTAGTTCTACTTACTGTTACTACTTACTCTTACTGTACTAGGAGTCTAGGACACTCAGTCACTGTGTTCATAGGCTACTAGCTCCTGCGTGCGTGCACTCACTGTCTGAGTGTACACACACTAAATTTACTTGTGATTACTACTGATTATTGTAACTGCTAGTTGTACTTCCTGACTGTTACTACTTACTTACTGTACTAGGGGACACTCACTCAGTCACCTCACCAACCAACCCACTCCATTAAAGTACCCCACTTTTCACCCGCCCTTTTAAAAAACTTTTGTCTATACGCCCAAAACATTGAAGATGTCTGGAAGTGGCAGCCAGCGCGGTTTGGGCAAGGGGAAGGGCAGCAAGGGAATCAGGAGGAGAGGGAGCAGCATTGTGGCAAGCCGCGGCCGCGGGCGCGCCACCATGCACAGTTCCGCAGCAGCAGCAGCAGCGTCAGTGGCTAACATTCCTCCCATAGCCACTGGCCGTGGACGCCTTGGGCGCCGCCCAGCAGGAGCATCTGCAACTCACGCTGCAGAGACACAGCAGCAGCAGCGTGTAGCACCTGCTCCCATTTTCCTCCAGCCGGGTCGGAAACGTCCCATTGAGGAAAAGGATGCAGACACTGTGGTGCAACTCATGACGGAGGATGAGCAGCCCGCCATCAGCTCTGCATCCGAGGCCTCCACCCTCACCACCACCGCCACCACCACCCCTGTTCGCAGCAGCCGCCCAGCAGGGCCTGGGGAGGAGGCCAGTTCACCATCAGTCGCCGACCTGTCACTCAGCAGTCTTTTTACCCCAGGCACCATCAGGGTATTGTCTGCTGTTGTTGGCGATTTTGAGGAGGAGATGCTGATGGGCACTTTGGGGGAGGAGGGATTGGACAGCAAGACTGTGGCGACAGTCAAGCGTCCCATCCATGCATCAGGAGAGGAGTTTGGGGGGTCATCATCCCAGCAGGACATGTTTCAGGAGGGGCATGATGATGATGACCCGGTGACAGACAGAGCCTGGGTGCCACCACCTCCAGGGGATGTCATCCTCAGCAGCTCTGAGGAGGAGGAGGAGGATGCGCTTGTGGGCCTTGCAAGGAGGCGCATCATTGCAAGCATTGGCAGCGTCCCACAGCCTGCTGGTGTCTCAGGCTCAGCAGCAGCAGCAGCAGCATCAGCCAGTACCACCACCAGCCGCACCCAAGCCCCCCCCCCCCAACCACCACAGGGAGACAGGCAGCAGCGCTTCCATGCCGTAGGGGGAAGTTTCTGTCACCAATCTGGCGGTTTTTCACCATGCCCACTGTGTACAGCAAGTACGCCACTTGCAACCACTGTCAGCGGAAGTTGAGCAGAGGTGCAGACCCCTTAAAGTTCAGCACCAGCTCGCTCATCAACCACCTTGCGGCTAAACATTTCCACCAGCATGAGGAGTTCCAGAGGCTGAAGGCATCTGCTGCTGGCAGTGGCACCACACCCATCACTGCACAGCCTTCAGCAGCAGCAGCAGCAACAGCAGCCACCCGCCCTCCTGCTCCTCCAGCAGCACCAGCAGGAGTGCGGAAACGCACTGCTCCTCCCCCCTCTGCAACTCCTGCCGCCGACACTGAGGCCTGTTCTGGCAGCCAGTCCTCAGTGGCCTCCTCTGCTGTGTCTGCTGATTCCCGTGTCAGCAAAAGGCCACGCCAGAGCCTTTTGAGCGAGTCCTTCCAGGGGGTGGTTAGGGCTCTGCCTCCCAGCAGCCGTCGCGTGCGGCAGCTGAACGGCTTGCTGGCACGGGCCATGTGCTCCCAACTCCTGCCGTACACGCTCGTGCAGGAGGGGAGCGACATTCGTGCGCTGCTTGCTTGCGCAGCCCCAGACTGGCAGCTCCCCAGCAGACACTTCTTTGCCCGCAAGGCCATTCCTGCACTGCACCGCTTTGTGATGGCCAATGTGGAGCGAGGGCTGGAGCACGCGGTTGGTGAAAGGGTCCACGTCACCATGGACTCCTGGAGCAGCCGCTTCGGGACAGGCCGCTACCTGTCCTTCCCTGTCCACTGGGTCAGCTTGGTGGAAGGGGGTGAGGATGGGAGAGCAGCAGCGGGCACAGCAGCAGCAGCAACACAGTGGGTGGTGCCACCCCGCAGGGTCAGGGGAACTGCAGCAGGTTCCTCCGATCCTCTGCCATCCTCCGGCACACCTGGCCAAACCCCCCGCCTCAGCAGCAGCGTGAAAGCCCGCCACTGCCAAGCGCTGCTGCACTTGGTCAGCCTTGGGAAGACCAAGCTGACGGCAACCCATGTGTTGGCCAAACTCCAGGAGCAGGAGAGGATTTGGCTGACCCCCAGAGGAGAGGTGGTGGCCGACAATGGGGCCAATCTGGTTGCCGCAATAGACAGGGGAAACCTGACCCACATCCCCTGTCTTGCCCACGTGCTGAACCTGGTGGTGCAGAAGTTCCTGCGCACCTACCAGGGGATGGGCGAACTGCTGGAAACGGCAAGGAATGTTGTGCGTCACTTCCGGCGCTCGGCTGCAGCCTGTGCGAGCCTGGAAGACGTGCAAAAGGAGCTGGATCTGCCACGCCATCGGCTGATCCTTGACGTTCCGACTCGCTGGAACTCCACCCTGGCGATGTTGGAGCGTCTGGTTGAACAGAGGCACGCTGTCAAACAGTACCTTGCCCTGGCCACTGTTTCCGCAGCTCAGAGAAGGGACAAGACCAGCAACATCCCGTCCATCGTCCCCGATGATGACTGGAGGCACATGCAGCAGGTGTGCTTAGTGCTGGCTCCCTTCCTGCAGGCCACAAACATGGTGAGCAGGGACCATGCTATGGTCTGCGAGTGGGTGCCCCTGGTTTCTCTGCTGAACAGGGCCCTCGATGCTTTGCTGGAACAGGGAGCGGCAGCCTTGGACCAGCAGGAGCGGCAACCAGCTGCGCAGTCCACCTCTGAGGGGGAGGAGGAGGAGGACTTGGTGGAGGTCCCTGACCTGGCTGCTGATGAGGGGGATCAGCACAGCGCAGCTGAGTTGGTGCGGGGGTGGAGAGAGGATGAGGCGGCAGAGGAGGAGGATGAGGACAGCACTGACGTCGATGTGCCAGCAGACGTGGCCCGCCTCTTCCCAATGGCAGCGCACATGCTGACGTGCCTGCGCAGGGACCCCAGGGTGATCCAGATGAAGCAGAGGGAGGACATCTGGATCAGCATGATGTTGGACCCACGCCTCAAGGGGAAGTTGAGCCAGTTCCTGCCGCCTGCAGGAGGAGACCCAGCGCAACAAATAAGGAGCTTGCAGCAGGCCCTTGTTGAGCGCTTGGAGGAAGCCTTCCCCCAGCCTTCCACCCCCACTGTCCAGCAGCCAGCACAGAGGCAGCAGCAGGTGCCTGCATCCAGCAGCAGCAAGCGCCCCACAGACCTGCTGTCTCTCAGCCACGAGCTCTACAGGACTGTAGAGGCTCCGGCAGCAGTGACTAGAGAGGAGATGCATGCAGCAGCATCCTCCTCCGGTCACAGCCAGCGCCTGACCCGCATGGTGGCTGACTACATGGGGTCGTACAGCGGGCTTGACAGCGATGCCCCTGTTGATCCCATGGAGTATTGGGTCAAGCGCATGGAGATCTGGAGCGAGCTGGCGCAGTACGCCCTGGAAGTGCTGTCCTGCCCCCCTTCCAGCGTGCTGTCCGAGCGCTGCTTCAGTGCAGCTGGTGGCGTGGTCACCGAGAAACGCTCACGTCTGTCTCACAAGTCTGTGGACAGACTGACGTTTCTCAAGATGAACCAGGCGTGGGTGGAAGGCGAGTTCCTGGCCCCTGTTGTCGGCGAGAGGGGGACATGAACTGGCTGCCGGAACCATCGTTAATGTGCCTTACCACCCTTTACCACCTCCTGGCTCCTGCTCACTAAGCCAGCCTGGTTCACTTTGACTATTACGTCGCCTGCAGCCACACATTTTACACCTACAGTGGGCTGCTGTGTACTGCCCTTCTGCTGTCTGTCTGTGTTTCCCACTGCCAGGGTACACAGAATTACCTTCTTCTGCTGCCACTCTGCCACCAGCTATTACGTCAAACAATAGCTATATTGGTTGCAAAACCAAAACCAAACAAACCATTAAAAAAAAAAAAAAAGGTTTAATTTTTCTGAGGTGCCCGGGTTGAAAACTGTGTTGTTCCAGTTGTGTATTGGACACAATGTGGGCTGCATGACCGCTGTCTGGGACCTCCTGTTATGTTTATTTACAGCCCTGGTATCACCGCTAGGTACCAGGGCTATTATGTCACGCTGCCTACCTGCTGCCACACTCACACTGCTCCTCCATACCTCCTCCTGCTGCTGCTGCTGCTGTCTGTCTGTGTTTCCCACTGCCAGGGTACACAGATGATTTACCTTCTGCTGCCACTCTGCCACCAGCTATTACGACAAACAATAGCTGCTCGCCTACTCCTCCATTCCTCCTCCTGCTGCTGCTGTCTGTCTGTGTTTCCCACTGCCAGGGTACACAGATGATTTACCTTCTGCTGCCACTCTGCCACCAGCTATTACGTCAAACAATAGCTGCTCGCCTACTCCTCCATTCCTCCTCCTGCTGCTGCTGTCTGTCTGTGTTTCCCACTGCCAGGGTACACAGAATTACCTTCTTCTGCTGCCACTAGCTATTACGTCAAACAATAGCTATATTGGTTGTAAAACCAAAAACCAAAAAACCATAAAAAAAAAAAAAGGTTTAATTTTTCTGAGGTGCCCGGGTTGAAAACTGTGTTGTCCCAATTGTGTATTGGACACAATGTGGGCTGCACGACCGCTGTCTGGGACCTCCTGTTGTGTTTATTTACAGCCCTGGTATCACCGCTAGGTACCAGGGCTATTATGTCACGCTGCCTACCTGCTGCCACACTCACACTGCTCCTCCATACCTCCTCCTGCTGCTGCTGCTGCTGTCTGTCTGTGTTTCCCAATGCCAGGGTACACAGATGATTTACCTTCTGCTGCCACTCTGCCACCAGCTATTACATCAAACAATAGCTGCTCGCCTACTCCTCCATTCCTCCTCCTGCTGCTGCTGTCTGTCTGTGTTTCCCACTGCCAGGGTACACAGATGATTTACCTTCTGCTGCCACTCTGCCACCAGCTATTACGTCAAACAATAGCTGCTCGCCTACTCCTCCATTCCTCCTCCTGCTGCTGCTGTCTGTCTGTGTTTCCCACTGCCAGGGTACACAGAATTACCTTCTTCTGCTGCCACTCTGCCACCAGCTATTACGTCAAACAATAGCTATATTGGTTGTAAAACCAAAAACCAAAAAACCATAAAAAAAAAAAAAGGTTTAATTTTTCTGAGGTGCCCGGGTTGAAAACTGTGTTGTCCCAGTTGTGTATTGGACACAATGTGGGCTGCACAACCGCTGTCTGGGACCTCCTGTTGTGTTTATTTACAGCCCTGGTATCACCGCTAGGTACCAGGGCTATTATGTCACGCTGCCTACCTGCTGCCACACTCACACTGCTCCTCCATACCTCCTCCTGCTGCTGCTGCTGCTGTCTGTCTGTGTTTCCCACTGCCAGGGTACACTACACAGATGATTTACCTTCTGCTGCCACTCTGCCACCAGCTATTACGTCAAACAATAGCTGCTCACATTCCTCCTCCATTCCTCCTGCTGCTGTTGCTGTCTGTCTGTGTTTCCCACTGCCAGGGTACACAGAATTACCTTCTGCTGCCACTCTGCCACCAGCTATTACGTCAAACAATAGCTATATTGGTTGCAAAACCAAAACCAAACAAACCATTAAAAAAAAAAAAAAAGGTTTAATTTTTCTGAGGTGCCCGGGTTGAAAACTGTGTTGTCCCAGTTGTGTATTGGACACAATGTGGGCTGCACGACCGCTGTCTGGGACCTCCTGTTGTGTTTATTTACAGCCCTGGTATCACCGCTAGGTACCAGGGCTATTATGTCACGGCGAGCTGCCTGCCTCATTGACTGCCTGCTGCCACACACTCATCCTCCTCCGCCTGCTGCTGAATTTACCTCCTGCTGTCTTTGTGTTTCCACTGCCAGGGAGCACATACAATGGCGCTTCCAACATGCGTGCGCCCACCAGCTATTTGTTACGCTCAAAAATAGCTGCATTTCTTTAAAAAAAAATTGAAAAGAGAAATACGTGAAGAAGAAGAAGACGATATTGAAAAAGAAGGAGAAGATGAAGATGAAGAAGAAGATGATGAAGAAGATGATGAAGAAGAAGATGAAAAAGAAGAAGAAGATGAAGAAGATGAAGAAGAAGAAGATGAAGAAGAAGAAGATGAAGAAGAAGAAGATGAAGAAGAAGAAGAAGAAGATGAAGAAGATGATGAAGAAGATGAAGAAGAAGAAGAAGAAGAAGAAGAAGAAGAAGATGAAGAAGAAGAAGAAGATGAAGAAGAAGAAGATGAAGAAGATGAAGATGAAGAAGAAGAAGAAGATGAAGATGAAGAAGAAGAAGAAGATGAAGAAGATGAAGAAGAAGAAGAAGATGAAGATGAAGAAGAAGAAGAAGATGAAGAAGATGAAGAAGAAGAAGAAGAAGAAGATGATGAAGAAGAAGAAGAAGATGATGAAGAAGAAGAAGAAGAAGAAGAAGACAATATAGAAGAAGAAGAAGAAGATATAGAAGAAGAAGATCTAGAAGAAGAAGAAAGATAAAGAAGAAGAAGAACAAGTATATACAGTAACACTACTGAACAAAATTAAGGACACAACTTCTCTTTCCACATTTTTTTTTAAAGGAACATCCCCACATAATCACTTGCTGTTGTTACTTGGAAAAAAAGATGTTTCTTGCATCATTCACCCTCAAAACAAGTGTTGGAAGCTATTTAAGGCCAATTCGAATAGTCAGCTCGAATAGTGAGCTCGAATACCGACTCGAATAGTGAGCTCAAAGTCCGAGGTCGAATCGAATAGTAAAAATTATTCGACTCGAATATTCGACTGACCTCGAATAATTTACTATTCGAATTCGACCAAACTCGAATTTTAAAAAGGGGTATTTGTGCATCACTAGTCCCTACCATAGTCCTGTCTATAGGCTCCATTTACAAAACGGTGCTAACTTTAGCACTAGCCCTTAGCACGTCTAAACTCAGTTTAAATGTGAGAATTAGTGATCGTGCACAAAATACCGCGCGCGCACTGCACAGCGCAGGGCGCTCCACGCGAAGCGCCCACTAAAGCCTATGAGACTTAGCGCGCGATCTGATTGAGAAAACCGGTGCTAACCTACTTAGCACCCTGGTTAGCACGCCTAAAGACTTTAGATGTGCTAAGTAGGTTAGCACCACATAGTAAATCAAGACCTATGTATGTATTGTGTAATGTATGTATCATAGTCTAGGATGAATTTAGGGGGAAGCCAATTAACTTATCTGTATGTTTTTGGGATGTGGGAGGAAACTGGAGTGCCCAGAGGAAACCCACACAGACACGGGGAGAACATACAAACTCCTTGCAGATGTTGACCTGGCTGTGAATCGAACCGGGGACCCAGCGCTGCAAGGCGAGAGCGCTAACCACTACGCCGCCCACTGTGCCACTCTGTTCTTTTGCTATCCCCTACCTCGGTAATCTGGCCAGCCACGCTTTTCTGTGCTCTTCTAGAGGAAGCCCCAGGTAAGTATAAATACACCTTATATTCACATCTCAGGTTTCCTTTAAAGTGCACCTGAGATGAAATAAAGTTCAGCATTCATACTTATCTGGAGCTTCATTCACCCCCTGTAGACCATGGGCCCCCTCATGCCATCCGATCCTCCATTGGCCAGCCCATTCTTTTTTCCCCATTCCTGTCCAGTCATGATGTACTGTGCAGTGGCGTAGCTAAGGAGCTGTGGGCCCCGATGCAAGTTTTACAATGCCCCTCCCCCTCCCCAAGCACTTTATACATAACAATTGATACGGCGCACCAAAACCTGCCAATGGCAACTACAGTGTCAGAGGTGCAAGAAGGGGATGGGGAACAATGTGTTAATGATTACCACAATTCAAAGTATATATAGAAGTGATTATTATGAGCACAGGACTAATAGATAGAGATGGGCCGAACCTCCGATTTTAGGTTCGCGAACCGGGTTCGCGAACTTTCGCGTAACGTTCGGTTCGCGTTAAAGTTCGTGAACCGCAATAGACTTCAATGGGGATGCGAACTTTGAAAAAAAAAATAATTATGCTGGCCACAAAACTGATGGAAAATATGTTTCAAGGGGTCTAACACCTGGAGGGGGGCATGGCGGAGTGGGATACATGCCAAAAGTCCCGGGGAAAAATCTGGATTTGACGCAAAGCAGCGTTTTAAGGGCAGAAATCACATTGAATGCTAAATGACAGACCTAAAGTGCTTTAAAACATCTTGCATGTGTATACATCAATCAGGTAGTGTAATTAACCACTTAACATCTCAGTCGTTTTCAGCTTATGCATCCGAGCAATGTTCACCTCCCATTCATTAGCCTATAACTTTATCACTACTTATCACAATGAACTGATCTATATCTTGTTTTTTCCGCCACCAATTAGGCTTTCTTTGGGGGGTACATTTTGCTAAGAGCCACTTTACTGTAAATGCATTTTAACAGGAAGAATAAGAAAAAAAATGAAAAAATTCATTATTTGTCAGTTTTCGGCCATTACAGTTTTAAAATAATACATGCCTCCATAATTAAAACCCACGTATTGTTATTGCCCATTTGTCACGGTTATTTCACCATTTAAATTATGTCCCTATCACAATGTATCGCGACAATATTTTATTTGGAAATAAAAGAGCATTTTTTCAGTTTTGCATACATCACTATTTACAAGCTTATAAAAAAAAATAGAGAGAAATATTTCATCTTTACATAGATATTTAAAAAGTTTAGACCGTTAGGTAAATATTTATGTTTTTTTTTATAGTAATGTTTTTTTTTTTTTTTTTTTTATTAAACATTTTATGTGGGCATTTTTGGGAGGGTGGGATATAAAAGTGTTTTATTTGGGGAAATATTGGTGTAGTGTAATGTTTTTGGGTATTTACTTGTAGTTTTACTTTTTGGCCACAAGATGGCAATCTCGATTTTTTTTACATGACGTCACTCTAAGCGTACAATGTACGCTTAGAGGGACACAGCTTCAGAAAGAGCGAAGCTTCCGAGAGAAGCTGTCGCTTTTTCAGCGGGGGAGAGGAATCAATGATCGGGCTCCCTAGCCCGATACATTGATTCCGTGGCTACCGACTCCGCGGCCGGGAGTGCGCGTGCACGCGCGCGATCGGCCGCGGGAGCGCGCGGGAGCGCGCCTGTCCTCCTTGACGTTTTCATACGTCAAGGAGGACAAAGTGGTTAAGGTACTGCTTCACACTGACACACCAAACTCACCGTGTAACGCACCGCAAACAGCTGTTTGTGTAGTGATGGCCGTGCTGGACTGGTGCGCACCATGGCGAGAGTGCAGGTTTTGGTGGCTTTACAGCCCATATGGTCGCCTGGCTGATGTAGCTGAATGACAGAACAGTGACTGTCCAGCTGATCAAATTTGGTCTGACCACAATGAAGCAACGACCTTATTATCTTTTGTGTGCCCCCCGAGACACTCATCTAGGCGCCGATCATTGCTTCATTGTGATACGCAAGCCCCTTCACCACGGCAAGGTAATGATCACGAAGGGGAATGGGCGCATGTACATGCCTTTTCTTTTGTTGTTGCAGCTGCCCGCAGTGCAGCCAGAAAAATTAGGCAGTCATGTACACGCACCAGAAAAATTTTTACAGCGGCCGCTGCTAGCAGCGGCCTAAAAAATTCAGCAATCCGCCTGGAGTCCCGGACCCTGTTGGTGGTGGCGGAGAAGGTAGTCAAGCGGCCTGCAGGCAGACATGCTGTGTGGAGGGACTGGGAGCGACTTAGTCTTCTTGGGGCAGCCCAGGCAGCCAGTCACACGGCGTGCAGGCAGAGATGCTGTGTGTGCGGGGACTGACTTAGTCTTGGGGCGGGCAGCAGCCCTCCGGGATCCATGCCTCATTCATTTTGATAAAGGTGAGGTACTTAACACTTTTGTAATTTAGGCGACTTCTCTTCTCTGTGACAATGCCTCCAGCTGCGCTGAAGGTCCTTTCTGACAGGACGCTTGCGGCAGGGCAGGAGAGAAGTTGGATGGCAAATTGGGACAGCTCTGGCCACAGGTCAAGCCTGCACACCCAGTAGTTCAAGGGTTCCTCATCGCTGTTCACAGCAGTGTCTACATCCACACTTAAGGCCAGGTAGTCGGCTACCTGCCGTTCCAGGCGTTGGTGGAGGGTGGATCCGGAAGGGCTACGGCGAGGCGTTGGACTAAAGAAAATCCGCATGTCCGACATCACCATGAGATTGCTGGAGCGTCCTGTCTTTGACTGCGTGGACACGGGAGGAGGATTAGTGGCAGTGGTACCTTGCTGGCGTTGTGCTGTCACATCACCCTTAAAGGCATTGTAAAGCATAGTTGACAGCTGGTTCTGCATGTGCTGCATCCTTTCCACCTTCCGGTGAGTTGGTAACAGGTCCGCCACTTTGTGCCTGTACCGAGGGTCTAGTAGTGTGGCCACCCAGTACAGCTCATTCCCCTTGAGGTTTTTTATACGGGGGTCCCTCAACTGGCA
Source organism: Hyperolius riggenbachi (assembly GCF_040937935.1). Classification (NCBI taxonomy): domain Eukaryota; kingdom Metazoa; phylum Chordata; class Amphibia; order Anura; family Hyperoliidae; genus Hyperolius; species Hyperolius riggenbachi. Next base: position 113,796,819 of record NC_090649.1, on the reverse strand, counting down.
GGACAGCATAAAAGACGACATCTGCACAAAGTCGGATCCAGTACCCTCCATCTCCTCTTGCTCTTCCTCAGTGACGTCACGTAAGTCAACCTTCTCCCCCCAGCCGCGAACAATACCATGGGAAGGTTGAGCAGCACAAGCCCCCTGCGACGCCTGCTGCGGGTGTTCTCCTGCCGCCGTCCCCTCCTCCTCCTCCTCCTCCTCCCCCAAAGAAACACCTTGCTCATCATCGTCTTCTGCACACGACTTCTCTTCTTCCTCCTCCTCCCCCCTCTGTGCTGCCGCAGGTGTTGAGGAAACAGCTGGGTCTGATGAAAATTGGTCCCATGCCTGTTCCTGCCGTAACGGTTCCTGGTCACGCTCATTCACAGCTTCATCCACCACTCTACGCACAGCACGCTCCAAGAAGTAAGCGTAGGGAATTAAGTCGCTGATGGTGCCCTCACTGCGGCTCACCAGGTTGGTCACCTCCTCAAACGGCCGCATGAGCCTGCATGCATTTTTCATCAGTGTCCAGTTGTCGGGCCAGAACATCCCCATCTTCCCAGACTGTTTCATTCTACTGTAGTTGTAGAGGTAGTGGGTGACGGCTTTCTTCTGTTCTAGCAGGCGGGAGAACATGAGCAGGGTCGAATTCCAGCGAGTCGGGCTATCGCAAATGAGGCGTCTCACCGGCATGTTGTTTTTCCGCTGAATTTCTGCAAATCGTGCCATGGCTGTGTAAGACCGCCTCAAATGCCCACAGAACTTCCTGGCCTGCTTCAGGACATCCACTAAGCCAGGGTACTTTGCCACAAATCTTTGAACAACTACATTCATGACATGTGCCATGCAGGGTATGTGTGTCAGCTTCCCCATATGCAAAGCGGCAAGCAGATTGCTGCCATTGTCGTACACCATGTTGCCTATCTCCAGGTGGTGCGGGGTCAGCCACTCATCCACCTGTTTCTTAAGAGCAGCCAGGAGAGCTGCTCCAGTGTGACTCTCCGCTTTGAGACAAGACATGTCTAAGATGGCGTGACAGCGTCGTACCTGGCATGCAGCATAGGCCCTGCGGAGCTGGGGCTGTGTAGCTGGAGAGGAGAACTGCCACTCAGCCAAGGAGGAGGAGGACAGCGAAGAGCATGTAGCAGGAGGAGAGGAGGTGGCAGGAGGCCTGCCTGCAAGCCGTGGAGGTGTCACAATTTGGTCCGCTGCGCCCTGCTTGCCATCGTTCACCACCAGGTTCACCCAACGGGCTGTGTACGTAATGTAGCGGCCCTGCCCGTGCTTGGCAGACCAGGCATCCGTGGTCAGGTGTACCCTTGACCCAACGCTCTTCGCAAGAGATGACACCACTTGCCTCTCAACTTCACGGTGCAGTTGGGGTATGGCCTTTCTCGAAAAATAAGTGCGGCCTGGCATCTTCCACTGCGGTGTTCCGATGGCCACAAATTTACGGAAGGCCTCAGAGTCCACCAGCTGGTATGGTAACAGCTGCCGAGCTAACAGTTCCGCCACGCCAGCTGTCAGACGCCGGGCAAGGGGGTGACTGGCCGAAATTGGCTTCTTCCGCTCAAACATTTCCTTCACGAACACCTGACTGCTGCTGTGGGCAGAGGAGCAGAAACCGCTCAAGGGCAGAGGCGGAGTGGAGGAGGGTGCCTGTGAAGGTGCAAGGGAGAAAGCGGCAGAAGCAGATGATGCACCTGAAGGAGGAAAAGGAGAAGGAGGGTGACTTTTCTTTTGTGTGCTGCTGCTGCTTTTGCTCAGCTGGCCATCCCATTGCTGTGTGTGCCTTTTCTCCAGGTGCCTTCGTAAGGCACTTGTCCCTACGTGAGTGTTGGCCTTTCCACGGCTCAATTTTTGTTGGCAGACCGAACAGATGGCTTTGGTCCGATCTGAGGCACACACATTAAAAAATGTCCACACTGCTGAGCCACCCTGGGATGTGGGCACTATGGGGACCTCAGCAGCTGATGCTGAAGGGCAAGTTGGCTGGCTGTACATAGGTGGCGATACATGGTGCCGGACTCTGCCACCAGCTGTTTCTGAGGAAGAGCTGCCCCAGCTTCTTTCAGCAACTTCTCTCCTCCTACTACTCTCTGACTCCCCCTCTGAACTGTCCCCCTCTTCATCTCCTCTATTGGGAACATACAGAGGATCCCTATCATCGTCAGCATCGTAATCATCCTGCCCAGCTTCGCTTGCCTCAGAAAAATCCAAACATGCACCATCAGTAGGTCCTTCATCCTCCTTACACGTTACATCCATAGTGTTGCCGCGTAACGCAGACATATGAGCTGGTGAAAAATCATCTGGCTGCAACAACAATGGCTGTGCATCAGTGATTTCACCACTAAATAATTCTTGCGAAGTGTCAAATGCAGCGGAAGTGGTGCTAGTAGTAGCGCTGGTGGCTGAGCAAGATAAGGTGTTCTGTGTCGCTAAATACTCAACCACGTCCTGACAATCTTGGGAGGTGATGGGACGTGCCTTCTTCCGAGCACTGTACTGTGGGCCAGGTCCACACGAAATTACATTTACACGACCTCGCGCAGACCTGCCGGGTGGCCTTCCTCTGGCTCTGGCACTACCTCTTCCTCTACCTGTTTTGTCCATATCGGGTATGCACGGAGTGGTATATCACACTACGTGCACTCACGTAGGTAGGTGGGTTCACTTAACTGCACAGGTATGCGCACTGATGCGGTGGGTTCACTGAACACAACAGGTATGCAGTGGCGGGTTCACTGAACACAACAGGTATGCAGTGGCGGGTTCACTGAACACAACAGGTATGCAGTGGCGGGTTCACTGAATACAACAGGTATGCAGTGGCGGGTTCACTGAACACAACAGGTATGCAGTGGCGGGTTCACTGAACACAACAGGTATGCAGTGGCGGGTTCACTGAACAGGTATGCAGTGGCGGGTTCACTGAACAGTACAGGTATACAGTGGCGGGTTCACTGAACACAACAGGTATGCAGTGGCGGGTTCACTGAACAGGTATACAGTGGCGGGTTCACTGAACAGAACAGGTATACAGTGGCGGGTTCACAGAACAGGTATGCAGTGGCAGGTTCACTGAACACAACAGGTATGCAGTGGTGGGTTCACTGAACAGGTATACAGTGGCGGGTCCACTGAACAGAACAGGTATGCAGTGGCGGGTTCACTGAACACAACAGGTATGCAGTGGTGGGTTCACTGAACAGGTATGCAGTGGTGGGTTCACTGAACACAACAGGTATGCAGTGGCGGGTTCACTGAACAGTACAGGTATACAGTGGCAGGTTCACTGAACACAACAGGTATGCAGTGGCGGGTTCACTGAACACAACAGGTATGCAGTGGCGGGTTCACTGAACAGGTATGCAGTGGCGGGTTCACTGAACAGTACAGGTATACAGTGGCGGGTTCACTGAACAAAACAGGTATGCAGTGGCGGGTTCACTGAACAGGTATACAGTGGCGGGTTCACTGAACAGAACAGGTATACAGTGGCGGGTTCACAGAACAGGTATGCAGTGGCAGGTTCACTGAACACAACAGCTATGCTGTGGCAGGTTCACTAAACAGGTATACAGTGGCGGGTCCACTGAACAGAACAGGTATGCAGTGGCGGGTTCACTGAACACAACAGGTATGCAGTGGTGGGTTCACTGAACAGGTATGCAGTGGTGGGTTCACAGAACAGGTATGCAGTGGTGGGTTCACAGAACAGGTATGCAGTGGTGGGTTCACAGCACAGGTATGCAGTGGTGGGTTCACAGAACAGGTATGCAGTGGTGGGTTCAGAGCACAGGTATGCAGTGGCAGGTTCACTGAACAGGTATACAGTGGTGGGTTCACAGCACAGGTATGCAGTGGCAGGTTCACTGAACAGGTATGCAGTGATGGGTTCACAGCACAGGTATGCAGTGGTGGGTTCACAGAACAGGTATGCAGTGGTGGGTTCACAGCACAGGTATGCAGTGGCAGGTTCACTGAACAGGTATGCAGTGATGGGTTCACAGAACAGGTATGCAGTGGCAGGTTCACTGAACAGGTATGCAGTGGTGGGTTCACAGTACAGGTATGCAGTGGTGGGTTCACAGAACAGGTATGCAGCCAGCCAGGAACAAGTTAAGCCTAACTAATCTTTCCCTGAGAGACAGTCTGCAGCAGCTCGCCCTACTCTCACTAACGCAGGCAGCACACGAGTGACCGTAATGGCCGCCGCTGCCTGCCTTATATAAGGGGGGTGGGGCTCCAGGGGCTAGTGTAGCCTAATTGGCTACACGGGGCCTGCTGACTGTGATGTAGAGGGTCAAAGTTGACCCTCAAGGTGCATTATGGGGCGAACCGAACTTCCGCAAAGGTTCGCCAGCGGGACGCGAACGCGAACCACCGAAGTTCGCGTGGAACCGTTCGCCGGCGAACCGTTCGGCCCATCTCTACTAATAGAGAGCTAATACTGTAATTGAGGGAGGTCCCTTCTGGGCCCCTCTGGCCCAAGGGCCCTGATGCGGTCGCTACCACTGCACCCCCTATTGCTACGCCCCTGGTCCTGCATATGTGTAACCTGCAGGCGCAGAATGCTCCAGACGACAGGAGCGCAATTGTGGTGTGCATGTGCAGCTGTGCCACGCATGCACAGCACATTGTGACTGGGGACAACTGGAGAAAGGGAACAGGCCAGCCAGCAGAGGATCGGAGAGGACTGGGAGGATGACAAAGGAGCCCACGGTGTACAAGGGGCTGGAGGAAGCCACAGGTAAGTATAAATACTGCCTTTTATTTTGTCTCAAGTTTCCTTAACCACTTGCCGACTGCCCCCAGCCGATGGGCGGTGGCAAAGACTGGGCCTAAACGACCGCAATACGCCCATCGGCGGAGGCGGCGGCGGGCGTGGTTATGCGGTGATCGCGTCATTTGTGAAGCGCCAGCGGGTTACTAGCACCCGGATCGCCGCATGACAAACGTATAATAGGCTTTGTAATGTATAGAAAGCCTATTATACAGGCTGCCTCCTGCCTTGGTGGTCCCAGTGTCTGAGGGACCACCAGGGCAGGCTGCAGCCACCCTAGTCTGCACCCAAGCACACTGATTCCCCCCCCCTGCCCCCTGATCGCCCTCAGCCCCCCCCCCCTGCCCACCCCCCAGACCACTGCTTGCACCCAGTCACCCCCCTAATCACCCATCAATCACTCCCTATCACTATCTGTCAACGCTATTTTTTTTAACCCTAAACTCCCCTTTGCTTCCTCCTTATCACCCCCCCACCCATCAGATTCTCCCCAGACCCCCAGACCCTTCCCCTGTGTACTGTATTCCTCTATCCCCCCTGTAATAACCCACTGATCACCTGTCAACCACCTGTCAATCACCCGTCAATCACCCCCTGTCACTGCCACCCATCAATCAGTCCCTAACCCGCCCCTTGCGGGCAATCTGATCACCCACCCACACCAATAGATCGTCCGCAGATCCGACATCAGATCACCTCCCAAGTGCAGTGTTTACATCTGTTCTCTCCTCTAAACACCCACTAATTACCCATCAATCACCCCCTATCACCACCTGTCACTGTTACCCTTCAGATTAGACCCTAATCTGCCCCTTGCGGGCACCCAATCACCCGCCCACACGCTCAGATTGCCCTCAGACCCCCCCCCCTTATCAATTCGCCAGTGCATTATTTACATCTGTTCTTCCCTGTAATAACCCACTGATCACCTATCAATCACCTATCAATCACCCATCAATCACCCCCTGTCACTGCCACCCATCAATCACCCACTGTCACTGCCACCCATCAATCAGCCCCTAACCTGCCCCTTGCGGGCAATCTGATCACCCACCCACACCAATAGATCGCCCGCAGATCCGACATCAGATCACCTCCCAAGTGCAGTGTTTACATCTGTTCTCTGCTCTAAACACCCACTAATTACCCATCAATCACCCATCAATCACCCCCTATCACCACCTGTCACTGTTACCCATCAGATTAGACCCTAATCTGCCCCTTGCGGGCACCCAATCACCTGCCCACACGCTCAGATTGCCCTCAGCAGAAATAACCATTTCTGCTAGCCCGGACATGTAGCTCACATCCGGGCGGCTGCTCTGCTGCGGTGCCGCGCTTTGGCGCGATTGTGGGCCCACCCCCGGTAGCCCTGGGATCAGTAAACGGGAACATGGTTCCCGATCGCGTATCCATGTCCCCAGCAGAAAAACCAAAGCCTCTTACAAGAGGCTTCAGTCTTTCTGCACGTAACATTTTCCGCGTCCCCCTTGTGCTTCCGGTTAGCGAGAAGCACAAGGAGGAAAAAAAAACTCAAGATGGCCATCTTGTGGCCAAACAGTAAAACTAAGCTACATATTTTTTACATTACAATTTACACATATAATAACATTAAAAATTAACTGTTTATTTCCCACACCAAAATAAAACTCAGAATGACCATCTTGTGGCCAAACAGTAAAACTAAGCTACATATTTTTTACATTACAATTTACACATATAAAACCATTAAAAATTAACTGTTTATTTCCAACACCAAATAAAATTTTTAATGAAGAAAAAAAAAAAAAGACATAAATAGTTACCTAAGGGTCTGAACTTTTTAAATATGCACGTGAAGGGGTATACTACAAATATTTTTTTAAATTATGAGCTTGTAAATAGTGATGGACGCAAAACGGAAAAATTGCACCTTTATTTCCAAATAAAATATTGGCGCCATACATTGTGATAGGGACAAAATTTAAATGGTGTCATAACTGAGACAAATGGGCAAATAAAATACATTGGTTTTAATTATGGTAGCATGGATTATTTTAAAGCTATAATGGCCGAAAACTGAGAAATAATGAATTTTTTTCCATTTTTTTTCTTATTAATCCTGTTAAAATGCATTTATAAAAAAATAATTCTTAGCAAAATGTACCACCCAAAGAAAGCCTAATTAGTGGTGGAAAAAACAAGATATAGATCAATAAATTGTGATAAGTAGTGATAACGTTATTAGCGAGTGAATGGGAGGTGAAAATTGCTCTGATGCATAAGGTGAAAAATCCCCGCGGACTGAAATGTTTAAAGCCTCTCCTTGGAGTTAGCTATTAATTTGCAGTGTACAGTTTTGTGTCAGCTTATATGTAATATGTCATTAACCTGCTATGTCACTTTCCCTGTCCTCTGTTAACTGACCTTTCTTTTTTGTTTTCTGGACACCACAGGCAAAACAAGAAACAAGAATGTCTGTGTCAGTGTTTGTTGTCCTCATTCTTTCAGTAGTAGTAACAAACTGATTCCTGTTAATGGAAGCATTAGGCATGTGCACAGTTGCATTGCCAAATTATTATATAAAGTTGTATGTTATGTCACTTTTAATTAGCATCTTCAAATCCCAGATACTTGTTGGAATATAATTCACTTATTCAGTTACACCACTATCAAAGCAGAAGTGCTCAAAACTTTCCAGTGATCAGTGAAGAGAGAAAATGCCATTAATCTTTTTGCATTCATTTTTGCGAAAATAATGTTAAATTCGACTTTCAGAGTGAAAATGCCATCGAAAATCATTTTGTAATAAGTTTGTGATTCTTCACATTGTTGGGTGAATTTTGGTGCTAAAAACAAAATGATTTTTTTTTTTTGCATTTTCATGCTAGAAATACCAATTTGTTTTCATAGTAAAAGTAAAAATTTTTGTCCTTTTCACAAATTTTAGCCATATTTTTTCAAAAATATTCGGTGGACCCCTCCCAGAGCGGAGGGGTCCACCGATCGCCGGGGGAACATCAGTGAGGTGAGTGGATCCTCTTCTTCCCCCCTACCGCCGCAGCTTTAATGGTGATCACTACGATTTGCCGGTGATTGTAGTGATCAGGAGCCAATCGTGATGAGGAGCCAATCACATATATGCAAATTCTTCCGAGTTGATGCAATTTTGTTCAAATTTTTATGCACATGTATGCAGCTTGAAAATAGACCAATACATTTAAAACTGGGTTTAACCCCCTCCCGACTGCCTAAAACCGATCGGCGTCGGGAGGGTGGTAGCCTCAGGACCGCCTAACGCCAAAAGGCATCAAGCCCTAGGGCGGGGTTTTGCAGGAGAGCAAGCACGCCGATGCACACGCATCTCTGCTTGAATGACGGAGCTCCACTCCGTCATCAGTCTATCAGCCATTTACGGCAGCGCTGTACTGGGGACAACCGTGTCACTCGGCAGTCCCCTGGAGAGGCTCAGAGAGTTGATGCCTATGAGAGCTGATCGCTATGGTTCAAACTGCATACATTTGCATAAAAATGTGCATACTTTCAGAAGAATTTGCATCTCATTGATCATCTCTACCAGGCCCGTTTTAAGCGCCGTGCGGCCCGTGCCGCCGCCCGGGGCGCTGTTGGGAGGTTGGCGCTGAAATGGAGGGGAGAGCCGGAGCCGCTGGGAGGGCAGCCCGACCTCTCCCTCCCTCTCCTGGGCCTCCCTCCCCCCTCAGATGCAGAGCGCAGCAGCAGCAGCCAGGGAGGAAGCGCTGTAAACAACATACCTCCCTGCGTTCCAAGCGCTGCTCTCTCGCCGCCGGTCTCTTCCTCTCTGCCGCCTATACGATGATGCACACACTAGTTCCGGCTAACAGGAACCAGCGTGTGCATCATTGTATAGGCAGAGAGGAAGAGACCGGCGGCGAGAGAGCAGCGCTTGGAACGCAGGGAGGTATGTTGTTTACAGCGCTTCCTCCCTGGCTGCTGCTGCACTCTGCATCTGAGGGGGGAGCACGGAGGGCGGCCCAGGAGAGGGAGGGAGAGGTCGGGTTGCCCTCCCCGCGGCTCCGGCTCCCCCCTCCATTATGGGGGACAGCTACCTATCTAACCTACCCTGGGGGGCACCTACCTAATCTAACCTACGCTGGGGTCACCTACCTATCTATCCTATACTGGGGGGCACCTACCTAATCTAACCTACCCTGGGGGGCACCTACCTAATGTAACCTACCCTGGGGGGCACCAACCTAATCTAACCTATACTGGGGGGCAGCTACCTAATCTAACCTACGCTGGGGGGCACCTACCTATCTAACCTATACTGGGGGGCACCTACCTAATCTAACCTACACTGGGGGGCACCTACCTAATCTAACCTACACTGGGGGGCACCTACTTAATCTAACCTACACTGGGGGGCACCTACCTAATCTAACCTACACTGGGGGGCACCTACCTAATCTAACCTACACTGGGGGGCACCTACTTAATCTAACCTAAGTTGGGGGGCAGCTACCTAATCTAACCTATACTGGGGGGCAGCTACCTAATCTAACGTATGCTGGGGGGCAGCTACCTAATCTAACGTATGCTGGGGGGCAGCTACCTAATCTCACCTACGCTGGGGGGCACCTACCTATCTAACCTATACTGGGGGGAACCTACCTAATCTAACCTACACTGGGGGGCACCTACTTAATCTAACCTACACTGTGGGCACCTACTTAATCTAACCTACACTGGGGGGCACCTACTTAATCTAACCTACGCTGGGGGGCAGCTACCTAATCTAACCTATACTGGGGAGCAGCTACCTAATCTAACCTATACTGGGGGGCACCTACCTAATCTAACCTATACTGGGGGGCAGTTACCCATCTAACCTATACTGGGGGGAACCTACCTATCTAACCTATGCTGGGGGCAACTATTCTGGCTACCTATATTAGAGGCACCCACCTAGCTAACCTGTACTGGGGCACCTACCTAACTAACTTATACCGGGGGCGCCTGCCTATCTAACCTATACTGGGGGCAACTATACTGGCTACCTATACTGGAGGCACCTACCTGGCTAACCTATAGCGGGGGCAACTATACTGGCTCACCTATGCCTGGCTACCTATACTGGGATACCTATTCTTGGCTACCTATACTGGGGGGACCTATACTAAGTGCAACTAGACCTGGCTAACCTACACTGCGGGCACCCATACCTTGCTTGGGGGGGCGCAATTTTTACACACTCGTCCTGGGTGCATTTTAGCCTAGAAACTGCACTGATCTCTACTCACAACAGTCATTTTAACCCACAGCATTGATGCAGCAATTTGGGTGGCTAAAGCTACGTACACACATGTGACAACGATCGTTCGTTGTAAACGATGAACGATCTTTTAATTGAGGAAAGAACGATCTAAGTAAAGTTAGCTTTTAAAAGTGTGTAACGATCTGATCGTTAGAACGAACGTTACATCAAGTAAAGCAACTATTGCGCTTGCGCATCAAAATGAAAAGTTCCATGGAGAAATAGTGAAATGCGCATGTCAAGCCTGGTACGAACGACTGTTTCCAACGATTAACTACTTTTGCAAATGATCGTCGTTGGAAAAAATCCGCCAAGCTAGATTGTTCGTTTTTAACGATCTAGCTCGTCCGTCGTTAGACTTAATGGTCGTTGGCTGCTTTTTTTTAAACGATTGTCATTTGAAACGATCGGGGAACGATCGTTTCAAACGACCATAGTCGCATGTGTGTACGCACCTTAAGGCATTTGGGAAGTTTGGGCACCTCATAGGTGTTCATGTTAAAAGCCGTGATTAGCAGCTACAGCAGGTAATTTGACTGCTAGAAGCGCTTGAAAAAATAGTGGGCACCAGAGGGGATGACAAAGTATCAGCTACAAATAGCTGCTACAAGGAAAATAGCAGCTATATTTATAGAAATTTTAAAAACTCCTTTAAACTCCTTGGCGTTCCGGGTAAAGAGTACATAAGTACGCATTACCGTTTTTGTTAACCACTTAAGGACCGGGCTTGTTTGCGCAGATCTGTGCTGCGTGGGCTCTCCAGCCCACAGCACAGATCAGCAAGCAGCCAGGGCGACCAGACTTCCCCCCTTTTTTTCCCCACTAGGGGGATGTCCTGCTGGGGGGGGGGTCTGATCGCCGCCGGCTATTTTCGTTCAGCGGGGGGTACTCTTCAAAGCCCCCCTCCGCAGAGATTTTCCACCCCTTCCCTCCCTCCCCTCCTTCCTATGGGCAGCACAGGACGGCGATCCGTCCTGCGCCACCTCTGATAGGCTTCAGCCTATCAGATGCCGGCTATTCCCGGCCATTCAGAAGCAGCAGCGCCGTATGATGTGAACAGCAGGGATTTCTTCCCCGAGTGTTTACATTTAGCCTGCGACCCGCGATCGGAGGCTCGCAGGCTGTTCACGGAGACACCCTGTTTCCATGGAAACACCACTGCGACCTACCTCCGCCTATCGGCTGACATTGTTCGTTATATTTTTTTTGTTCTTGCTGTAGCTAGCGCATTGCTAGATACAGCAGTACGACATGCTGTCCGCATCCGCATCCACCCTCCCAATCCCAGCCGGCCATACTTACGCGTCCGAGATCCCGCGAGAAGCATGACTTCCTATTGTCGCTTCACCCGTCGCCTTGGTGATGATCAGACATGATGTCAGAGATGTCGCGAACCTCCGATTTTCGGTTTGCGAACCTCTGCGAAAGGTTCGGTTCGCGAAAAAGTTCGCAAACCACAATAGACTTCAATGGGGAGGCGAACTTTGAAAATTTGAAAAAATTCTACCAGCTGGAAAAATGATAGAAAACATGTTTCAAGGGCTCTAATACCTGGAGGGAGGGCCTCCTCCCCTTCTACCTATGGGTCTCATCTGCCAGGGAATTATACTATTTCAAAAACCAGTTTACATACCATAGCTGGGAATCGAACCCAGGTCTCACTGTGTGGTGGGCAAGCACCCTAACCGCTGTACCACAACAGAACTAACTGAAGCTGGCCTAGCATTTACTATTTATGCTCAATGCAATAGAAATATTAGGTTGCTTAAAGGGAACCTTAACTGAGAGTGATATGGATGTGTCCTGTAAACAATACTAGTTGCCTGGCAGTCCCGCTGATCTCTGTGACTGCAATAGTGGCTGAATCACACCCTGAAACAAGCATACAGCTAATCAAGTCTGATTTCAGTCAGAGCACCTGATCTGCATGCTTGTTCAGGGGCTGTGGCTAAAAGTATTAGAGACCCAGGATCAGCAGGCGATTCAGGCAACTGGTATTATTTTAAAAGGAAAAATCCATATCCTTCACTGTTTAGGTTCCCTTTAAGGATTTGTAGCATAAAAACCAACTCACATTGGCTGGGATTTGAACCCGAGTCTCACTGTGTGGTGGGCAAGCACCCTAAACCACTGTACCACAACAGTACTAACTGAAGCTGGCCTATCATTTACCATTTATGCTCAATACAAGAGAAAAAGTAGACAAGGCAAATAACATTTATATCACGCTTTTCTTCTGACGGACTCAAAGCACCAGAGCTGCAGCCACTAGGGCATGCTCTATAGGCAGTAGCAGTGTTAGGAAGACTTGCCTAAGGTCTCCTACTGAAGAGGTGCTGGCTTACTGTCTACTTTTTCTCTTGTATTGAGCATAAATGGTAAATGCTAGGCCAGCTTCAGTTAGTACTGTTGTGGTACAGTGGTTAGGGTGCTTGCCCACCACACAGTAAGACCCGGGTTCAAATCCCAGCTAATGTGAGTTTGCTTTTATGCTACAAATCCTTAAAGGGAACCTAAACGGTGAAGGATATGGATTTTTCCTTTTAAAATAATACCAGTTGCCTGAATCGCCTGCTGATCCTGTGTCTCTAATACTTTTAGCCACAGCCCCTGAACAAGCATGCAGATCAGGTGCTCTGACTGAAGTCAGACTGGATTAGCTGCATGCTTGTTTCAGGGTGTGATTCAGACACTATTGCAGTCACAGAGATCAGCTGGACTGCCAGGCAACTGGTATTGTTTACATGACACATCCATATCACTCTCAGTCAAGGTTCCCTTTAAGCAACCTAATGTTTCTATTGCATTGAGCATAAATAGTAAATGCTAGGCCAGCTTCAGTTAGTACTGTTGTGGTACAGCGGTTAGGGTGCTTGCCCACCACACAGTGACACCTGGGTTCAATTCCCAGCTATGGTATGTAAACTGGTTTTTGAAATAGTATAATTCCCTGGCAGATGAGATCCTCCTTCCTCCGGTAGGAGGGAGGAGGGACCACATAGGAGGGAGGAGGTAGCAGCTGTCCCTTAACTAATTAGTGAAGGCAGACAAGTGAGTGAAATGGCATAAGGACCTTGCTTGGAGGAAGGAGGAAGGGTGGACCTCCAGCAGTGAGAGCAGTGTGTTTGGCAATCTGCTGACTGTGATGTAGAGGGTCAAAGTTTTGCTCAATAGAGCTTTACGGGGTGAATCGAACTTCCGCAAAAGTTCGCCTGGTGCAGGCGAACGCGAACCCCCAAAGTACGCCCGGAACCGTTCGCCGGCGAACAGTTCTCTACATCTCTATGACGTCATGACATCATGGGGAGCTCCGATCCTCCCCATTGCGCATCCTGGCGGTGATTCGCCAGGCTGCTCTAGGCATTTCGGGGTGGACAGCCCCTTTAGCGGCACATCGGCGGGTAGCGGCGGCGATCGGACAGAACATGTAGCTAGCAAAGTGCTAGCTACATGTTCTGAAAAAAAAAGTAAGTTAAAAGACCCTCCAGGGGCTGAGCAATCCTCCTTGGCATACATGGACGAGCTGAGCTCGTCCATACCACCAAGGAGGTTAAAAGAACAAGATCCTAACCAGATTAACTGTCAACACAAAAGATGTTCCTCATGTCTCTGTCGTTCTTATGCAGGCGGTTAATTCGCATTCAGGGTGCACTTTAGGAAGTCTGCTCCCACCCCGCTTCCCATCTACATTGACGGCGCCGAGGTGGCCAGAGTGCCCTGTGCCCGCCTTCTGGGCACTACCATCTCTAGCAATCTCAGTTGGAAGGCCAATATCTTGGCAACCCAGCAGATAGCCCAGCAGAGGCTTTTCTTCCTCCGCCAATTGCGGAAGTTCAGCATGGCGAAGGAGATTCTAACATGTTTCTATTCCGCCACCATTGAATCGATCCTCTGCTCCTCCATCTTGGTCTGGTATGCGGGAGCCACTGCCAGTGACAGACACAAACTACAGAGGATCATAAGGTCAGCGGAGAGGATCATCGGGAGACCTCTGCCTCCGCTTGACCTCCTGCATAGCACAAATACTGCGTGCCAGGGCACTGAAGATTGCAAGTGACCCCTCACACCCAGGGCACGACTTTTTCACCCAACTACCACTGGGCCGGAGACTTCGGGCCATCCCCACTAAGACCTCCAGGCACAAGTACTTATTCTTCCCCTCGGCCGTCAGCCTCCTGAACTCCCTCAACATCCTCCCACCCTCTACCAACGGCCTACCACCTGCAAAGTAGCGGCCGGCACAAATATACTCTTCGATGCAATCAGTCATCGACCTTTAACTGACTGGACTGTACTTCCACCCCCACCTTGGCGGACCTCTGCTTTGTTCTGGAAAAATGCACACGAACGCTGAACGCAGATTGTGTTCATACTTTTTCCCTCTTGAGTATGATATGTTTTTATGATATGCTTTGGGAGAGATGTTTCTACTGTTATGTCCCTATTGTATTTGTGATGCTTCTCACTGCCTCTTGTCTATGTACCTATCAGGAGCCATGTATTGTGCCAAACCCAATTCCCGGCATGACCAGTCATGCTTGGCAAAATAAAACGATTCTGATTCTGATGATTGCATTACAACACTTTCTCGCGTAAAGTTTAGGAATGGAATTTAAAGTGTACCTGAGATAAAAGGATATAAAAGTTTTTTACATACCCGGGGCTTCCTCCAGCTCCCTCCACAACGATCGCTCCCACGCCATCTTCCTCCACCTCCTCATTTGGGTAGAAGCTCCCGGGGCTGGGAGTGTTCTCTGCCTGCACAGTAGTGCTGCTCAGGTGCTGAGTGGTCATGGCCATGGGAGCGCAGAGGAGCGCAAACACACAGCCCCAACAGACCAAGTTAACGGGGCTTCTACCAGGCAAACAAGGAGGCGGAAGAAGATGGCGGGGGAGCCATCGGTGCAGAGGAAGCTGGAGGAAGCCCCAGGTATGTATAAAACGTTATATCCTTTTATCTCAGGTTTCCTTTAAAGGGATGGGATACAGAGGTATGTTCTCTGCCTCATGACTTGCCTCTGTGTCCCCCCACCACCGCTCTATGTTCCCCCCGCGTGCACACTATAGCCCTCTGTGATTAGAGACATTATTAGTCGCTATCTCAGAGGTAAGCGTAGGGGAGAGGGATTCCCTGTTTAAAACGCCCGCCAGGGGCGTTCCTGCAGGGTTTCCAGAGCTGGCATTGAGCAGCTCTCTCTTCCTGGCTGCGCCCCCTGCCACTCCCCCGCCTCCCTGCACGCTGGATGAGGGAATCAATCTCTCCTTCCAGCGTCGAGGCCCAGAGGTCACGAAAGTGAAAGAGGGCCAGCGCTGCCCACAGGAATGGCGGGGAGCAGCGTTTTTTGCGGATACCTGATCCGCCCACCTCGGGATCTCTTTAAAGCAGTACTTATGTAAAGTACTTATACTGGGGGCATTAGCAACATGCACATTACTTGGATAACACAGAGCTGACATAAGTATTGCTCCTGTGCATGGCAATTGTACAGTTATTTAGTGAATATGCCCCATTGTGTTTTTGTTATAGCAGAGAAGCATGTCTGGGTAGCACAACAGTTACAGTGCATATGTGTGCACCTGAGAAAGGGCCTGAGGAAAAGAGTGATTTGAGGGTGCTGTGGAGTGAGTGAGAACAAAGGGTGCTGCTGAGGGATGGGGGGGGGGGGGGTAGAGAGGCTTTTGATGATGGGTGGCAGGGCCACTGCAAGCTACAAGCAAAGCAAGCTGCGGCTTGGGGCCTCACCCACTGCAGGTGCCCTGTTCTAAGCAGACCTGTGCTGTTCGGGTAGAAGCCCTGATAGCTTGGCCAGTCGGGGACAGTTGGCGCAGGCACAGTTCTCACACTCCTGTCTCTCGTAGTACTGTGCAGGTGCTGAGTGCTCCTGGTAAAGGGAGTGCTGAGGAGCGTGAACACGCAGGTGGGATGAACATGTGCAGTGCGCCTCGACTGACCAAGTTAACAGGGTAAACAAGGAGGCAGAAGAAGATGGCATGGGCGCCATCGGTGCAGAGGAGGCTGGAGGAAGCCCCAGGTATGTATAAAACTTTATATCCTTTTATCTCAGGTTTCCTTTAAAACATGCCCCCCAACCGTCCTGGAATTGTCGGGACTGTCTTGATTTGGGGGGGCTCTCCCGCTATCTCGCCCCCCCTCTTGTGTCCCGGCCGTCTGGCGAAATGGAGACGGAAAAATGATTGAGGCTCCAGCCGTGGTAATGAGGGATGCGGGAGCCAGCTTTACTCCTCCCTCCCTCCCTCTGAATGCCCCCCTAATGTGTCTGCCCCCCCCCCCCCGTATGCAGAGTGTGCGCAGCGGAGCGGGCAGTCCTTTTACAGCTGATTCACGCTTACCGGCACCCGACTTCAATCTGCTTCCTGTTTACTAAGACGTCACAAGTCGGATGCTGGTACGCGTGGATCAGCGGAAAGAGGACTGCCCGCTCCACTGCGCACACCCTGCATGGGGGGGGGGGGGGGCAGACACATTCGGGGGGCATTCAGAGGGAAGGAGGAGTGAAGCCGACTGCCGCATCCCTCATTATCGCGGCTGGAGCCTAGATCATTTTTCCGCCCAGGGCAATCTCCCCCCACCTAAAAGTGGCATCCTCCTCCCCACCCACGAGCATTCTCCCGCCCCCCTCCACTGACAACCCCCCTACCCACTAGCACCCTCCTCCCCACCCACAGGCATCCCCCCCCCTCCACTGACAACCCCCCTACCCACTAGCACCCTCCTCCCCACCAAGTGTCAGTGCACCGTGTCCCTGCACCATGTCCCAGGCACCCTGCACCCTGCCCCAGGCACCCAGTCCCTGCACCCTGTCCCAGGCACCCTGTCCCTGCACCCTGCCCCGGGCACCCTGTCCCAGCCACAACTTTCCTAACCAGCACCCTGTCCCTGCCCCAGCCACTAGCCTGAACTGCCTAACCACCAGCACCCTGTCTCTGCACCAGCCTGCACACTGCCCTAACCAGCACCCTGTCCCTGCACTCTGCCTGCACAATGCCCTAACCATCACCCTTTCCCTGCATCCAGCCACCAGCCTGCACACTGCCTTAACCAGCACCCTGTACCTGCACCCTGCCTGCACACTGCCCTAACCTGCGCCCATCCTGCACACTGCCCTAATCTGCACCCAGTCAGCAATTGGGGGTCCGCTATGGCTACCTAATATCTAGGGGCACATATTTCTACCTAATACTGATATCTATGGACACATAGCTATCGAATTGTTTATTTGGTAAACATGGCTGTTTAATTCATGTATATAGGGTGCTTGAGGTATCTGTCTATGTAATTTGTTTATTGTGAGGCACCGGGCTACTTAATTATTTTATCTGGTTGACTGTTATAGCTTTATTTTTATTGGGCACCAGCATGTGACTACTTGATTAATTATCTGATGGCATGAGGCTACTTGATGAATTATCTGATGGCATGCGACTCCTTGATGAATTATTTGATGGCATATGACGACTTGATGAATTATCTGATGGCATGTGATGGCATGTGACTACTTGATGAATTATCTGATGGCATGTGACTCCTTGATAAATTATCTGATGGCATGTGACTCCTTGATGAATTATCTAATGGCATGCGACGACTTGATGAATTATCTGATGGCATGTGACTACTTGATGAATTATCTGATGGCATGTGACGACTTGATGAATTATCTGATGGCATGTGACTCCTTGATGAATTATCTAATGGCATGCGACGACTTGATGAATTATCTGATGGCATGTGACTATTTGATGAATTATCTGATGGCATGAGACTGCTTGATGAATTATCTTATGGCATGTGATTACGTAATGCATTATCTGATGGCATGTGACTACTTGATGAATTATCTGATGGCAAAGAGCCTGCATCTGACTCAGCTGTTTTTTTTTTCCTGAGCATGCTCTGTACAGAGTGGCAGTTGAGAAAACCGGTCTGAGCTGGTTGGAGCTGTGGTGTCTCAGTTTTTTTGGCTGGCTGTGAAGAAACTGATCTGTGAAAGGACATGTTGCTGCTAAAATGATGTGCCAAGCTGGCTGCAGTGATTAAGAGAGCAGCAGAGAGGTACAGTGAACCTGAAGGCTGTGCAGAGAGAGAGAGGCAGGAAGAGTAATCAGCTGATTAAGAAGTATTCAGAGTAGAAAGCAGGAAGATACAGAGCAGTTAGTAAAGCTGGAGAAAGAATTTCCTGTATACAGTGAGCCAATCTATGAAGACAGAGCATGCAAGAGAGGAAAAGATAAACTTGTGACAGAAGCTACATTGTGGAAAAATAAGTGTAAAGAAGGCTAATTGATCTATCTAAGTATTAATGTATGAACTGCTCCTAGCTCAAGCCAAGCGTTCAGGTATTCTCTGGAGTTTATAAGCTTTGTAAAAGAATCCCAAAGACTTTCTATCTATGAAGTGAATCAAACTGCAGCCAAGAGGCCTCAGGAGTACAAGTTATGAGAACCTTCCTGCAGTCATTTCTCTGAATTATATTTGTTCATATAAAGAAAAGTATACTTACCTGTAGAAGTGATGTTCTCAGTTCCTGAAAGATAGTGTTGATCGAACAGGTCGGCTCGGCCGAACATGGTCCGGATGTTCGGGATATTCGGCCAAACACCGAGCCTAATTGAAGTCAATGTGGACCCGAGCAAGCCTGCTCTGCAGGCCTGAAAAAACTTGCAAAATGAGGGAAACTTCTGCAAAATGGGTTGGAAATAGTGGGGTGGGGGGGGGGGGGGCATTTACACATAGATCTGAGGCTCAGAATAAAAGCAGGGACTCATGTTTGCAGAGCAGTGTGCCAATTATACTTGACTGCCAGTAAAACAAATAAAACTCCCTAAAAAAGGCATACGTGTATGGGGAAAAACTGCAAGCTTAAGGCCAATGCAGTTTATCGCCATGCATTTATACATTTTATACAAATAAGATCCTGAAAAGCTTTCCTAGTACCAATGGGACCGGCAACGCTAACCCAGCACACATGATGGAAGAGGAGGTACAGGAGAACAAGGCCACGCTTTGTGACACAACCCAGGCCTTGCATGAGGACAAAATTCAGGCTTAAAGCAATGCATGTTGTCGCCATGCATTGATAAATATAATAGAAATGATATATCCCTGAAAAGCAGTCCTACCAATGGGACCGGCAACGCTAACCCAGCACACATGATGGAAGAGGAGGTACAGGAGAACAAGGCCATGCTTTGTGACACAACTCATACCTTGCATGAGGACAAAGTGCATGCTTAAAGAAATGCATTTTGTCGCCATGCATTGATAAATATAATAATGACGTGGTCTGCCAGGCCTGCTGATACGTAGCGCTGCCGGAGGGCGGGGTTATACTCCCCTTCTAGGGACACAAGCCTCCACTCTTATGGAGGGCATAGCCTGATGTTATGACAACAGGAGGTTGCCTCCCTATTGGTCGACGCATACGGAGGTGACTGAGCGGGACGGCCCCCCGTCTACACGCACATAGCCGCTCCTATTATGCTCTGATTGGAGGCACAGCGTGATGCATATGAATGAAAGTTCCCCATTAGGTCCGCTTGACGGACGGCAGGGGATTGGTTGCTAAAATGCGACTGGCACAGTTGATTGGTTTGCATTGAACTGAGTATATATAAAAGGAGATATGATTTCTACTTTTGACTTGATAGATATAATAGAAATGAGATATTCCTGAAAAGCAGTCCTACCAATGGGACCGGCAACGCTAAACCCTGCACACAGGATGGAAGAGGAGGTACAGGAGAACAAGGCCACGCTTTGTGACACAACTCAGGCTTTGCATGAGGACAAAATGCATGCTTAAAGAAATGCATTTTGTCGTCATGCATCCTACTAATATGATAAATGGGAAAGTTCGGATGTTTGGATATTTGGATGTTTGGATGGCTGAACGGATTTGAATGAAATTTGGCACACACATAGTACATTACCTGGAATAAAGTATAGGATACTTTTTATTCCCATAACCAAAAAGTAGGCGGAGACAAATACAAATTTCACTGGAAAATGTAAACTGCAGCCATTCTTACACTGTTAATGGCAGGGTTCTCAAGCTTTGCACAGTTGGTCGCTGGGTGACTGGGATTAATATTCAGAAAGGTGGGTAGAGTCTATAAAAGCCAATCAAAATGAACCTGTCCAGGTTTTTGGACACCTTTTTTAAAGAAAGTGTGGCTGCAGAGGTGCAGTGAAGGTCTTAGAAGTTCCCTGCCATTTTCATTGTAAAATCTGTGAACAGTTCACAAGCATTTGTTCACAATGTTCGTCCATCACTAGTGTTATTTAACTACTTGCCGACTGATCCACGCCAATTGGCGTGAGCAGTGTGGCAGCCCCAGGACCGCTCCACGCCGATTGGCGTGAACGCCCTTCTATGGGGCTAACAGGAGATTGCGCGTGCATCTCCTGCTTGGAAGGCGGAGCTCCGCTCTGCCTCCAGTCTCCCAGTGGCAATCACCACTCGGAGACTGTTATATGGAGAAAACGCCGCCTAATACCTGTGTACAGTGCTGCGATCTGCAGCAGCGCTGTACTGAAGACAGCCGTGTGACACAGCTGTCCCCTCCATAGGCTGGGGAGTGATCGCCTGTCATAGACTGAAGCCTATGACAGCCGATCACGCTAATTGGCTGGCGGAGGGAGGGAGCGGAGCAAAAATAAAAAAAATTGTGAAATTTATTATAAAAATAATAAAATAAATATTAAAAATAAAAATATAAACAACTGGGGGGTGATCAGAACCCACCAACAGAGAGCTCTGTTGGTGGGGAGAAAAGGTGGGGGGATCACTTGTGTGCTGAGTTGTGCAGCCCTGCAGCTTGGCCTTAAAGCTGCAGTGGCCATTTTAGTAAAAAATAGCCTAGTCACTAGGGTGGTTTAAAGAGAACCCGAGGTGGGTTTGAAGAATAATTATCTGCATACAGAGGCTGGATCTGCCTATACAGCCCAGCCTCTGTTGCTATCCCAGACCCCCCTAAGGTCCCCCTGCACTCTGCAATCCCTCATAAATCACAGCCACGCTGCTGACAAACAGCTTGTCAGAGCTGGCTGTGTTTATCTCTATAGTGTCAGTCTGCTGCTCTCCCCGCCTCCTGCAGAACTCCAGTCCCCGCCTGCATCCCTTCCCTCCCTGCTGATTGGAGGGAAGGGACGGGGGCAGGGACTGGAGCTATGCAGGAGGCGGGGGAGCAGCTGAGACTGACACTACAGATGTAAACAGAGCCTCACAGCACAGCTGTGATTTATGAGGGATTGCAGAGTGCAGGGGGACTTTAGTGGGGTTTGGGATAGCAACAGAGGCTGGGCTGTATAGGCAGATCCAGCCTCTGTATGCAGATAACATACTTTAAACCCACCTCGGGTTCTCTTTAAAACCATGGTCCTCAAGTGGTTAAATAGATGATGGAACAATTAAAATTTTAATGATTTGACAATTTCAAACCTGCCCACATATGAAAATCTTTTCTTCTCACATTCTGTAAACTTCAAAGGGAACCCTAGGAGTGGCTGTAAATTAAGAAAAGAGTGATCGAGTAGCCACAATCCCCGCCGCTATCCGCTGCTCCTGTGGTCTGCTAGGACTCGTTTTCGGTTTCGTGACCCTGGGGTCACAACTAGTGATGTCGCGAACCTCCAATTTTCGGTTCGTGAACCCTGTTCACAAAGCTCCGCGAAACGTTCGGTTCGAGAAAAAGTTTGCGAATCGCAATAGACTTCAATGAGGAGGCAAACTTAAAAATTTTGAAAAATTTCTACTGGCTACAAAAATGATATTAAACATATTTCAAGACATCTAATACCTGGAGGAAGACCCTCCTCCTTCCACCTATTCCCTCCTCGCGGAGGGAGGAGGGTCTTATCTGCCAGGGAATTATAGTATTTCTGTAACGATAGGTGTCAGCAACCAGAGAGAATCTGATTATTGGTGATCTGCAGTATCACCAAGAATACAGATCTATACCTGATTATGGATGACCTGCAGAATCACCAATAATACAGATATAGTACTAACCTCTAGACACCTGAAGCGTGTAAGTGTTTTGTGCAACAGTAGGAATTGAACCACCGGGGTAGTAGGTGGTCCAATTAGTAGAGAAGACTCTATTGCAGTCAGTTGCTCCAGGAGGGAGAGTCCCCGACTGGTTTTGAAGCAGGGCCCCCCTCTGAGGAGCAGGGGACCCCTGCAGGAGGACTGAGCACCCAAAGGTTGGGTGACAGCCAGAAGGGTTGGGTAGGCCGGGTCGGCAACACACAGGCAGATAAGGTACAGAGACAGAAGGCTGATTCGGTAACCAGGGACAGGCAGGGTTGGCAACAGGTAATCAGATAAGCGTAGGTACCGAATCAGAAAGCAGAAGGATAGTCAGGAATGCAATAGGTCATAACAGATATCAAACAATGCCTAGTCTTGGGTCTGAGGTCCGTGGTCTCAACACCCTGGAACTGGTCTAAGGAATAACACAGATGATATACAATATTCCTAGTCTGGGGTGTGAGGTTCGTGGTCTCTACACCCTGGAACTGGTCTAAGGAATAACACAAATGATATACAATATTCCTAGTCTGGGGTGTGAGGTCCGTGGTCTCTACACCCTGTAACTGGTCTAAGGAATAACACAGATGATATACAATATTCCTATTCTGGGGTGTGTGGTCCGTGGTCTCTACACCCTCCTGGAACTGGTCTAAGGAATAACACAGATGAGATACAATATTCCTAGTCTGGGATGTGAGGTCCGTGGTCTCTACACCCTGGAACTGTGCTAGAGAATAACACAGATAATAATACAGTGAACTGGCTAAGTGTGGATTTCCAGGTCCTTCTGGTTCCACCACACTGAAGGATCTGACTAAGTTCTGAGTGCTAACACATAGGTATTCGCAACACTAGGCAACCAGGCAACCAGCAAGGTGCTGGCTTACTGAACAGACAGAGCAGAGACTTGAACCCTGGTCTCCTGTGTCAGAGGCAGAGCCCTTAACCATTACACCATCCAGCCACTGCTTAAGGATTTGTAGCCAGGCATGGCCTTGCCTTTTGTGTTCAACAGTTGTCAAGAGAAAAATTAGACAAGACAAATAACATTTATATCGTGCTTTTCTCCTGGCGGACTCAAAGCGCCAGAGCTGCAGCCACTAGGGCACGCTCTATAGGCAGTAGCAGTGTTAGGAAGACTTGCCTAAAGTCTCCTACTGAATAGGTGCTGGCTTAATGAACAGACAGACAAGATTCGAACCCTGCTCTCCTGTGTCAGAGCCCTTAACCATTACACCTCCAGCCACTGCTTAAGGATTTGTAGCCAGGCATGGCCTTGCCTTTTGTGTTCAACAGTTGTCCAAAGAGAACCACTGTACCACCAACACTACATGCTAAAGCCAGCCTAGCATGTGCCATTTATGCTCAATCCATTTATGCTCAAAATACAATTTCGCGGAAAGCGGTGACCATCCCTACTAGAGAGAGAGTGAGAGAGAGAGAGAGAGAGAGAGAGAGAGAGAGAGATGAATCTGCCTGGCTATCTAGGGTTCTCTTTGGACAACTGTTGAACACAAAAGGCGAGGCCATGCCTGGCTACAAATCCTTAAGCAGTGCTGGATGGTGTAATGGTTAAGGGCTTTGTCTCTGACACAGGAGACCAGGGTTCAAATCTTGGCTCTGTCTGTTCAGTAAGCCAGCACCTATTCAGTAGGAGACCTTAGGCAAGTCTTCCTAACACTGCTACTGCATATAGAGCGTGCCCTTGTGTCTTCCAGGAGAAAAGCGTGATATAAATGTTGTTTGTCTAATTTTTCTTTTGGATTGAGCATAAATGGTACATGCTAGGCTAGCTTCAGCTAGTAGTGTTGGTGGTGTAATGGATATGTTAGTTACCTACCATACCCTGAGACCTGGGTTCAATTCCCAGCCACAGTATGTAAGCTGGCTTTTGAAATACTGTAATTCCCTGGCAGATGAGACCCTCCTCCCTCTGGTAGGAGGGAGGAGTGAGGAGTAAGCCTACAAGAGGCTAATTAAACTCTCCCTAGCAGAGTGTGTGTAGCAGCTGTCCCTTAACTAATTAGTGTAGACGGATGAGTGAGTCAAATGGCACAAGGACCTTGCCTTTTATAAGGGGGGGGGGGGGGGGCTCCAACAGTGAGTGCAGTCTGATTGGCAACAATGTGCCTGCTGACTGTGATGTAGAGGGTCAAAGTTCTGCTCAATAGAGCATTATGGGGCGAATCGAACTTCCGGAAAAGTTCGCCTTTGGCAGGTGAACGCGAACCACCGAAGTTCGCCGGCGAACCATTCAGGACATCTCTAGTCACAACGTTGGAAGACGCTGTTCTGTGTCTCACACACAGAGTAGCGTGGAGGCAGGGAGGAGCCGGGTGAGAGAGAACTGCCCAGCTGGAGAAGCTCTGCAAGAACACCTCTAGTGGGGGTTTAAGCAGGGAATACCTTTCTCCTCCCTTACTCTCCGGAATAGCGACAATCGATTTATAGCACGGTGGTGGGGGGGAGATGGGACACAGAGGCATGTCCTGCAGCAGGGAACACTTCTCTGTGCCCCATCTATCCCCCCCTCCCCCCCCCCCCCACTGCACCACCTCGGGTACACTTTAAAGAGTACCTGAGGTGTGACATGAGATAAACAGGTGTATGTAGAGGGCAAAACATAAATTACCAGGCTGTTTTACTTGTTTTATTTTTCTGCTTGAAAGAGTTAATTTTCAGGCATGGAGGTGACTTCTTTTGTCTTGTTGGCAGTGCCGTTCCTACCATGGGGCGGCAGGGGGCGCCCCGCTCCGGGTGTCGGGTGCCCCAGGGAGTGTCATCAAGGCCTCCCACAGAGGGGGAAGCAACACAGAATGCAGAGGTGGTGGGGAAAGTGGCGGAGAGGGGGACGGACCCCCCACCTCCCTCACCTGGGTCCCCTCCCTCTGGCGCTCCCCCCTCCTAATTAGCAGCAGCTTTAGATATGCAGGCAGGAGCGGGCGGAGCTGACTTACTCACCTCCTTCCTGCGTTCCAGGCGATGGCGCAATTATACTGGGGGCAACTGTACTAGCTATACTGGGGGCAACTATACTAGCTATACTGGGGCAACTACACTAGCTAATACCTTAAATTACAGTTAGCTCCGTCCTCATCTGGTCATGACCACGCCCATTTTTGCCGCGGCGCGCTAAGCACGCCGCAGGTTGTGGCCACGCCCATTTTTTCGGGGGGGGGGGGGGGGGTGGTGTCTTTTAATACCCATCACCGAGTGCCAAAAGCCCTAGGTACGCCACTGCTTGTTGGTACCTTGTCGAGAATATACAGTAGTAAACCTCACTGATATTTACAGCCATAAAAGTTTCCCTGGCAGAATTAAACTTCCGAGTGCAGGGAGGGATAGAAAAGGTCAATAGTTCATGTATTTTCACTCAGGGACACCTATTAGACAACGAAACATTTAATCTACTGGTACTTTGTAAATGTTTAAATATAAAATAAAACCATGGGATCTCTAAAAAGTAATTTTTAGGAGTAGGAGAATAAATACAATTGTTTAATTCATCAGCTTATATTCACCTCGTGTTCACTTTGATTCTTGGCCTTTTCTTGTTCTGCCTTGTAAACTGAAGGGCAATTTTTCTTATACAGACGTCCCATCAATGTGTTACTCCCGGGTTCCATAGTCTTTTTACCATTATTTAGAAAATTCCACAGATGCAGTCCATAAGATTTATTAAATGTTGTCAGATTCTCCCATTTATCAAAGTAATTCTTCCAGTTTTTAAATGAGATTGGATAAAAGCGATCAGGCTGGAAATATGTTATGCTTCCACAGGTAACATCATTTTCCAGGCTAATTTTGGTATCTTTGCACTGCTTTTTTAAAACACGTGTTACCACACCTGGGCCTTGGTGTCCCCAAGTGGAAAAAGAGGGAAAAAAAGAGGCTTCAGTGTCTCTTTAATACAGAGCCTGCATGCAGCAAGTTAGAATAACGTGATCCGTTACTGTGAACAGACCCATAGAATTGTATGGGCAGTGAGTTGACATGCAGAATTTTTCTGTAACGCAACTGACCGCTGTGAACTACTGACCACTGTGAAATAAAAATATTAATCCCATTATCTGCATGTATACAGTGCTGTATGTTTTTGTGAGTATGGTATGTGCACCGCTTCTATAGTTGCACCGCTGTTTAGAGTAGAACTTGGGGTAGGGCTCCTGTTTCTGTTGTAGATAATTATGACATTTATGAAATCCAATAAACATATTTAGGCTAGAGATAAGTGATAAACATGGGTGATCCCACAAACCCAGTTTATGAAATTGCACTTCGCAACCCTTGCATGGGTCATTTTGGACGATAGCAAGGGTTGTTTGAAAAGTTAGTGGATTCAAAATTGTGGGGCTGGGGTCAATGGCATACACTAACAGTGAAAACATTCATAAAAATGTAAACACAGGTTTTCCTGAATTTCTATTAAAGAGAGTCTGAAGCGAGAATAAATCTCGCTTCAGACCTCATAGATAGCAGGGGCATGTGTGCCCCTGCTAAACCACCACTATCCCGCGGCTTAACGGGGGTCCCTGATCCCCCAAATCCCCTCCGTAATGCGGGGGAGCGCTTCCTGGTTGGGGCAGGGCTAACCGCCGCAGCCCTGCCCCACGCACGTCTGTCAGCGCGTATCTCCGCCTCTCCCCCGCCCCTCTCAGTCTTCCATCACTGAGAGGGGCGGGGGAGAGGCGGCGATGCGCCGCTGATAGACGCGACTGGAGGCAGGGCTGCAGCCGTTAGCCCTGCCTCCAGGAACGACCAAGTCTGCGACCAAGTGTCGCAGTGGGGGGTTTGGGGGTGAAGGGATCCCCGTTTAGCCGCGCTATAGTGGCGGTTTAGCAGGGGCACACGTGCCCCTGCTAACTATGAGCTCTGAAGCGAGATTTATTCTCACTTCAGAGTCTCTTTAAAAGAAAAACTCTTGCTGCTGGTGACAGGATATTTGGGCTCGTCGCGGAAGTATGGGCTCACCATAGGTGCCGATGTTAATATCTGGAATAAGGCTCGGTTTACATTAGAGCAGGGGTCTCAAACTCGCGGCCCGTGGGCCATTTGCGGCCCTCGATACAATATTTTGTGGCCCTCGCTGGCAAAAGCTTCCTTATAGTTCGCTTCTGTGCTCCCAAGTAATCTGCCGCATCCCCGCCGCTAAACGAGGGCTGCAGAGCCCCCAAATCGCCTGGGGGGCAATCCGCCGGCATTTCCTGGAAGGGGCAGAGCTTTCAGCTTCAGCTTAGTGTTGGGCGAACAGTGTTCGCCACTGTTCGGGTTCTGCAGAACATCACCCTGTTCGGGTGATGTTCGAGTTCGGCCGAACACCTGATGGTGTTCGGCCAAACCGTTCGGCCATATGGCCGAACTAAGAGTGCATGGCCGAACGTTCCCCGAATGTTCGGCAAGCGCTGTGATTGGCCGAACGGGTCACGTGGTTCGGACCCAAACGCGCTCTGATTGGCCGAACGGGTCACGTGGTTCGGGTAAATAAATACCCGATCCACGTCATTTCTCCGCCATTTGTCTGTGGGTTTAGCTTTGGGTAGGCAGGCAGGGTAGTTCTCTCTCCAGCCAGGCTAGCCAGGGTCCCCCCAGTCATTGTGTCTCTGCTGGGAACAGTAGTACACCGCTCACCCGCCACTGTATAGCATTGTGCTCTGTGTCGCTGCTGGGAATAGTAGTACACCGCTCACTCACCACTGTATAGCATTGTGTTTACTGCCACTCTGTGTCTCTGCTGGGAACAGTAGTACACGGCTCTCCTACCACTGTATAGCATTGTGCTCGGTGTCGCTGCTGGGAATAGTAGTACACCGCTCACCCACCACTGTATAGCATTGTGTTTACTGCCACTCTGTGTCTCTGCTGGGAACAGTAGTACACCGCTCACCCACCACTGTATAGCATTGTGCTCTGTGTCGCTGCTGGGAACAGTAGTACACCGCTCACCCACCACTGTATAGCATTGTGCTCTGTGTCGCTGCTGGGAACAGTAGTACACCGCTCACCCACCACTGTATAGCATTGTGCTCTGTGTCGCTGCTGGGAACAGTAGTACACCGCTCACCCACCGCTGTATAGCATTGTGCTCTGTGTCGCTGCTGGGAACAGTAGTACACGGCTCACCCACCACTGTATAGCATTGTGCTCTGTGTCGCTGCTGGGAACAGTAGTACACCGTTCACCCACACTATATAGCATTGTGTTTACTGCCACTCTGTGTACACCGCTCACCCACCACTGTATAGCATTGTGTTTACTGACACTCTGTGTCTCTGCTGGGAACAGTAGTGCGCACGCTTCTTGTCCTCATGCAAGGCCTGGGTTGTTGTCTCAAAGCGTGGCCTTCTCCTCCTGCGCCGCCCTCCTCCTGTTCCATCACGTTTGCTGCTGCTGGGTTAGCGTTACCGGTCCCTTTTCCTGGAACCTCTCATCTGTATTACATTTATGACTGCATGCCGACAAAAAGCAAATTGCTATCCGCACGCTTCTTGTCCTCATGCAAGGCCTGGGTTGTTGTGTCTCAAAGCGTGGCCTTCTCCTCCTGCGCCGCCCTCCTCCTGTTCCATCACGTGTGCTGCTGCTGGGTTAGCGTTACCGGTCCCTTTTCCTGGAACCTCTCATCTGTATTACATTTATGACTTCATGCCGACAAAAAGCATGTTACCTGTGCAAAGAAAACAGACATTTCCCGCATTTAAAAGACAGTTTTCCCTTTGAAACTTTAAAATCGATTTTCTCAAAAACTATAAGCTCTTTTTGCTATTTTTTTTTCCTCTTGTACCCACTCCCAAGGTGCACATACCCTGTAAATTTGGGGTATGTAGCATGTAAGGAGGCTTTACAAAGCACGAAAGTTCGGGTCCCCATTGACTTCCATTATGTTCGGAGTTCGGCTCGAACACCCGAACATCGCGGCCATGTTCGGCCTGTTCGGCCCGAACCCGGACATCTAGATGTTCGCCCAACACTACTTCAGCTCTGCCCCTCCTGACATCAATCGCCGCACGGATCGCCGCCTCTCCCCGCCCCTCTCTGTGAAGGAAGAGTGAGAGGGGTGGGCAGTGGCGGCGATGCGCCGCGATTGTGAAATTCCTTATGCGGCCCAGCCTCATCCTGACTTTGCCTCCTGCGGCACCCAGGTAAATTGAGTTTGAGACCCCTGCATTAGAGGGTTTGCAGATTGGACCCGTTTCAAACGGATCCATTTTTTGAAAAACAGATTTTTTTTTTTTTTAATGGATCAGTTTTTCAAAGTGGTTGTACTTTTGTAGCTTACGTTTTTATGTGAACCGAGCCATTTTCAATTGCCCCTGGCATCTAGCTACCTGAAAGGATGTTTCATCCAGCATTTTTTGGCAAATAGAAATGAAGCAGGCAATCTGTTTTTGCCTTTGTTTTGTGTGCAAAGATCTGTGTGTGAAAGGAGATCCGTTTTTGTATTGCCTTTCATTGCCTCTGTGGGGATCCGGGCTGCGGGAAAAAGTGCCAAATATGGACTTTCCATTCAGTTTTCAAGCACTGAGCATACGGACAGGGGTAAGCCTGGGGTGCCTGGCACCTGGGTGCAAGTTTTTCTCTGGCGCCTATGGGAGTGGTTAAATTAACCGTGCCCAACAACATAACCACACCCATGTCCTGCCTAATCACACCCACACCTTCCACCTCTTTACGCATGCATGTGATACCCCATTCCTACCCCTCTTCCATGGGCTTGCTCCTGGCGGGCTTTGACTGCCTGCGAGTCTGCTAGTCTCTGGACTGACTCAGGCTGAGAGGCTCTGCGAGTGCAACGCAGTCACACACTGCGTATTTATGGCTGCCTGCGGCCACCCTACTCTTGCTCGCTGTCGTCGGCTCCTCCCCCCGCCAAGCCCAAGCGTGAGGTGGGCTGCCTGTATCTTTCCCGTTGCGCCGCACAGCCTGCCAGTGTTGCCAACCTTTCACGTTATTTTTTACTGACAAATACCTAAAAATTTACTGACAAAAGATTTTTACTGACAAAATGTCCCCACTAAATGCACATAAGAGACAGGGTTTCACCAGTAAATGCATGTAATGATGGACAGCCTTTCATCAGTAAATGCACATAATGAGAGACAGCTTTTTCCCAGTAAATGCACATAATAAGAGACAGCTTTTCACCAGTAAATGCACATAAGAGACCTTTTTTTCACCAGTAAATGCACATAAGAGACCGCTTTTCACCAGTAAATGCACTTAATAGGAAACAGCTTTTCACCAGTAAATGCACTGACCGCTTTTCACCAGTAAATGCACATAATAAGAGACCGCTTTTCACCAGTAAATGCACATAATAAGAGGCCGCTTTTCACCAGTAAATGCACATAATAAGAGACAGCTTTTCACCAGCAAATGCACATAATAAGAAACAGCTTTTCACCAGTAAATGCACATAATAAGAGACAGATTTTCACCAGTAAACGCACATAATAAGAGACAGATTTTCACCAGTAAATGCACATAATGACAAACAGCCAGTGTCCCCAGTATATGTAGCCAGGGATATATGTGCCCAGTATATGTAGCCAGAAGTATATGGCGTACATTTGAAATCAGCGCCGGTAGACTTGGGCGCAGGATCCAGCTGTTATATGGCTGGTCCTGCTTCTGCACAAGTCCGGGCCGTTTTAACCACCCTGGCGGAATTGACGAGCTCAGCTCGTCCAGGAAAAACTTGCTGAAAGCGATATTGACGAGCTGAGCTCGTCAATACCGCCAGGGAGATTTCTTGTTTCTCTTCCCCACCGGCTGCACTTTTCCCTCATCAGAGGGATTCCCCAGGATGGCTGGATGCCTGTCAGCACGCTGTGGGTAGCGATCTGTGCTACCCACAGCATACAGAACTAGCATCCAGCCACCCTGGGAATCCCTGTGCAGCCGGCGGGGCAGAGAATGTGTGGGGCTGTGCAGGGATTCCCCTTCTTTGCCGGCGGGTGGCTGGTGCGGGGATCCTCTCTGTGCGGGGGGCCGGGTGGGGATCCCCATACTGTGCATGCGGGTGACCCTTTTGTGTGTGCGGGGGGGCGGGTATCCCCTCCTATGGGGCTGGTCTTGGCCGGTCGGGGACACCCCCTTCTGTGGTGGGGGGAAGGTGGGTGTCCCCATGTATGTGGGCTGTGGGTGGCCTCTCCCTCCTCTTCCCCCATCCCTCCCTCTCTGTCCCCCGTGCCCCCCCCCCCCCCCCCCGAGTCTCCCCCCTGTCAGAAGCCCTGCTTTACTCACCTGAGGGCTTTCTCCTGCGCCGGCCGCGATGGACACCCTCCTCCTCCATCGCCGAAGTCCCGGTCTGTGTAATTACAGTACGCAGCTTGGTGACGTCACCAAGCTGCGTACTGTAATTACAGAGAACACGAGACTTCGCGATGGAGGAGGAAGTGTGCCGCTTCCGCCGCAGGAGAAAGCCCTCAGGTGAGTAGATCAGGGCTTCTTACAGGGGGGAGACACGGGATGGGGGGGGGGACACGGGGGACAGAGAGGGAGGGATGGGGGAAGAGGAGGGAGAGGCAGCCCACATACATGGGGACACCCACCTTCCCCCCACCACAGAAGGGGGTGTCCCCGACCAACCACGACTAGCCCCCATAGAAGGATGATACCTGCCGCCCCCCCCCAATGCACACACAGAAGGGCCACCCACACGCACAGTATGGGGATTCCCCCCCCCCCCACAGAGGGGATCCCCGCCGGCCACTACCAGCCAGCACAGAAGGGGAGCCCCCCCCACAGAAGGGACACCCGGCCACAGTTAGGGGGCATCGGGGGCAATGGGGTTGGGGGGGGCAGAGGCACCCGCAAACCTACCTCCCTATACATATGACTCCCTAGACCTGGCTGCACATCTGTCTCCTATACACCTGGCTGCACATCTGTCTCCTATACACCAGCAAACATCTTGCTCCCTATATACCTGGCAAAACATCTGGCTAACTACACCTGGCTGCACATCTGGCTAACTACACCTGGCTGCACATCTGGCTAACTACACCTGGCTGCACATCTGGCTAACTATACCTGGCTGCACATCTGGCTAACTACACCTGGCTGCACATCTGGCTAACTATACCTGGCTGCACATCTGGCTAATACATCTGGCTATACATCTGGGTCTTATACTCACCATTGGCATGCTGATCCCTCGCCGCGTACCTCTGATAGCTTCTCCAGTGCCTTCTTCCATGTCCCTTGGCGGATTTTGCTTCTCTCTTGGCGATCACATGTCCCCCGTCGATCGGCGTTGATGGCACCAATGTCACACAGCATCATCAAAATCTCGCAGCAAACACTTTTTTTTTTTTTTTATTGAATTCAATACAATAACCTGTATTGAATTCAATATAAAAAAAAAAAAATGATTGCAAAAAAAAAAATATATGTGCCCAGTAGATGTAGCCAGGGGGTATATGTGCCCAGTAGATGTAGCCAGGGGGTATATGTGCCCAGTAGATGTAGCCAGGGGGTATATGTGCCCAGTAGATGTAGCCATGGGGTGTATGTGCCCAGTAGATGTAGCCAGGGGGTATATGTGCCCAGTAGATGTAGCCAGGGGTATATGTGCCCAGTAGATGTAGCCAGGGAGTATATGTGCCCAGTAGATGTAGCCAGGGGGTATATGTGCCCAGTAGATGTAGCCAGGGGGTATATGTGCCCAGTAGATGTAGCCAGGGGGTATATGTGCCCAGTAGATGTAGCCAGGGGGTATATGTGCCCAGTAGATGTAGCCAAGGGGTATATGTGCTCAGAAGATGTAGTGAGTGACAGGGACCCCCTTTAGTTAGTTAGTGAGTGACAGGCCGCCCCCCCTCGCCGCCGCCGCCGCTCCCCCCTCACCTTGCAGCAGCGTCAGACCTCGATCAGCGGGCGACCCGACCAGTATGAGCGGGCGCCGGACGCACTTGCTCTATATGCGGAAGTGATGTCACTTCTGCATATCAGTGCGACGTGCTAGGTCCTAGCGCCCGCACTACTGGTCGCCGCCTGATCGAGGTCTGACACGGCGCCAGTGCACCTGCTGCTAGAGGGAGGGAGAGAGGCAGAGCGGCGGCCACAGGGGGAGAGCGACGCCGGGCGGCGCCTCTCATAGGCAGGCGACTGGGTGCCTTGCACGCGCAGCACCCGCCCAGGCTTGCCCCTGCATACGGACCAGTTTTTCTGTACAAGTGACGACGGCCAGTATATTTACCATTAGGCCTTGTGGCTCCGCTTCTATCTGCTTCTCAAAACGTATCACACGGATGCATTTTTTTAAAATAAGTGTGAACCGACTCTTGAAGGGCAACTGAAGAGAGAGGTATATGGAGGCTGCCATGCTTATTTCTTTTTAAGCAATACCATTTGCCTGGCAGCTCTGCTAATCCTCTGCCTCTAATACTTTTAGCCATAGCCCTTGAGCAAGCATGCAGCAGATCAGGTGTTTCTGACATTGTCAGATCTGGCAAGTCTAGCTGCATGCTTATTTCTGGTGTGATTCAGACACTACTGCAGCCAAATAGATCAGCAGGACAGCCAGACAACTGGTATTGTTTAAAAGGGAATAAATATGGCAGCTTCCATATTTGTCTCACTTCAGTTGTCCTTTCAGGGAAATGTGGGTACCTATATGTCCAATAAAATAGCGGGTGATAAACGCTATTTATATCTGCAGTTTGCATAGCGGGTGGCCACCTGTTGTTTTATCAGGCACCGCAAGTGCTCAACTTTCCCTTAATTTATCAGCGAATGCGAACTTCGGTAAATGTTCACGAACAGGCAAACCCGGCAAACCCGCCATAGACTTCAATGGGCAGGCGAATTTTAAAACCTACAAAAGTGGTTCTGGCCACAAAAGTGATAGAAAAGTTGTTTCAAGGGGTCGAACACCTGGACTGTAGCAATGCTGGAGGGGGATCCATGCCAAAAGTCCCACCACAAATTACAAAGTTGACACAAAGTCAAGAAATGCAATAGTACTCAGAATACAGTGAAATAATAATGCACAGGAGTGGTACTGTGTCTGCATTTGTACTTTTAGAGAATGAACCCCCAATCCTAATAACAGTTCTTTTTTTGAGAAACTCAAGGCCCTGTACAGCTTAAAGGGACACTGTAGGGGGGTCGGGGGAAAATGAGTTGAAGTTACCCGGGGATTCTAATAGTCCCCTGCAGACATCCTGTGCCCGCGCAGCCACTCACCGATGCTCTGGCCCCGCCTCCAGTTCACTTCTGGAATTTTAGACTTTAAAGTCTGAAAACCACTGCGACTACGTTGCCGTGTCCTCGCTTCCCCTGATGTCACCAGGAACGCACGGCGCAGGCACAGACCATACTGGGCCTGCGCAGTACGCTCCTGGTGACATCAGCGGGAGTGAGGACACGGCAACGCAAGCGCAGTGGTTTTCAGACTCTAAACTCTGAAATTTCAGAAGTGAGCCAGAGGCGGGGCCGGAGCTTCAGTGAGTGGCTGTGCGGGCACAGGATGTCTGCGGGGGACCATTAGAAGCCCCGGGTAACTTCAACTCATTTTCCCCCGACCCCCCTATAGTATCCCTTTAAAGGGAACCTAAACTGAGAAGGATATGAATTTTTCCTTCTAAAAAAATACCAGTTCCCTGGATCTCTTGCTGATTCTGTATCTCTAATACTTTTAGCCACAGCCCCTGAACAAGCATGCAGATCAGGTGCTCTGACTGAAGTCTGGTGGATTAGCTGCATACTTGTTTTAGGTGTGTGATTCAGCCACTACTGCAGCCAGAGAGATCAGCAGGACTACCAGGCAACTGGTATTGTTTAAAAGGAAACATCCATATCACTCTTAGTTTTGGTTCCCTTTAAGCTTTGCTGTATTCTTCTCCTCTCTCCATCATAAGCCATTTGAACTTTTTACAAAATCTATGGAATGTGGTATTTGTTGTACCTTTCATTGCTTTGAGGAGTGTCTTTGTGATTGCTGGAGAGCATCCCCTGTTTGTCACTTTCCAATCTCTTCACTGTGCTTCCAATTTCAGATGTTGTAACAGGGGAATCCATGGCCAGCATGGCCAATATGGTATCATTGCTATGACCTCCGCTTCTTCTGATTGTATCTAGATAAGGGTTCTGTCAGGGCCAGGGGTCTAGTCCTGGGAAAAGAAGTGAGCGTCGCGCGTTGCATGGCGCACCAAAAATGGGCGTGGTCAAGCATAATGTGGGCGTGGTCACGGGTGGGGCCATACATGACCTTAGCAGTGATGTAAAAGGTCTGCCGGGGAAGTTTGACCTCTGCCGTAGTGCATCCCCCAAAATAGATGCAATCTGACAGCATTTCACCAAAAAGACACATAATCTGGTAGAAGTTCCTCCAAAATACAGATAATATGGCAATGGTTCCCCCAAAATAGACAATGTGGCAGCAGCAGTTCCCCCAACATACACATAATTTGGAAGCAGTTCCCCAAAATACGCGAAACCTGGCAGCGGATCACCCAAAATACACGTAACACCCAACATACATATAATCTGGAAGCAGTGGTCCCCCAAACATACACAATCTGGCAGCAGTTCCCCCAAATACGCGTAATCTGGCAGCAGACGTTCCCCTAACATACACATAATCTGGCAGCTGTTCCCCAAAATACATAACAGCGGTTCCACAAAAATGCAGATAATCTGACAGCAGCTCCCCCAAAATAGGTACCCCCAGCATAGGTAGCCAGGTCTATAGGTGTCCCCAGTATAAGTAGCCATGAGTATAGTAGTCCCAGTATATGTAGCCAGAGGTATATGTGCCTAGTATATGTAGCCAGAGGTATATGTCCCCAGTATATGTAGCCAGGGGTATACAAGCCCAGTATATGTAGCCAGGGGTATATGTGCCAGTATATGTAGTCAGGGGTATATGTCCCAGTATATGTAGCCGGGGGTATATGTGCCCAGTATATTTAGCCAGGGGTATGTGTCCCCAGTATATGTAGCCAGTGATGTATGTGTCCCCAGTATATGTAGCCAGGGGTATATGTGCCCCAGTATATGTAGGCAGGGGTATATGTGCCCCAGTATATGTAGGCAGGTGTATATGTGCCCAGTATATGTAGTCAGGGGGTATATGTGCCCAGTATATGTAGTCAGGGGTATATGTGCCCAGTATATGTAGCCAGGGGTATATGTGCCCAGTATATGTAGTCAGGGGGTATATGTGCCCAGTATATGTAGCCAGGGGGTATATGTGCCCAGTATATGTAGTCAGGGGGTATATGTGCCCAGTATATGTAGCCAGGGGTATATGTGCCCAGTATATGTAGTCAGGGAGTATATGTGCCCAGTATATGTAGCCAGGGGGTATATGTGCCCATTATATGTAGCCAAGGGGTATATGTGCCCAGTATATGTAGCCAGGAGGTATATGTGCCCAGTATATGTAGCCAGGGGGTATATGTGCCCAGTATATGTAGTCAGGGGGTATATGTGCCTAGTATATGTAGCCAGAGGTATATGTGCCCAGTATATGTAGCCAGGGGGTATATGTGCCCAGTATATGAAGGCAGGGGTGTATGTGCCCAGTATATCTATCTAGCCAGGGGGTATATGTGCCCAGTATATGTAGTCAGGTGTATATGACCCCAGAATAAGTAGTCATGTGTCCCCCCAGCATGAGGGGAGCAGCAGAGTGGAAGGAGAGCTGTGAGCAGCGGTGGGGGAGGGCGGTCATCTTCCCCCCCCCCCCTCACCTTGGGGCTCTCCTTCCCTCGCTCTCCCCTCCAGAAGTAATGTGCGGGCAGCCGGCAGCGGGCGGGACTTACCTCTCCTTGTTGTCGGAACACTGGATCTGCATGCCGCAAGTCTGGTCTGGTCCAGACCAGAGCAGCGGCACGCAGATCCGGCGCCAGAACGAGGAGAGGTAAGTCCCGCCCGCTGCCCGCACATTACTTCTGGAGTGGAGAGCGAGGGAAGGAGAGCCCCAAGGTGAGGGGGGGGGGGGAGATGTCCGCCCTCCCCCACCGCTGCTCACAGCTCTCCTTCCACTCCGCTGCTCCCCTCCACAAATGCCAGGGGGGACAGCGTCCACCCTCGGGAAATAGTAAGTGGATGCCGTCCCCCCGCGTCCACGCCCCACTAGACCCCTGGGTTCTGTGGATCATTGGAGTGGGGAGGGGATATATAAAGCAAAGGTTGACTCTCCCAATTAACACACCTCACTGTTCTGCCTGCTTGAATTTATATCTTCAGAAAAAGCAGGGAAAGGGCACACTCCAAGGTGTTGTCATCAGGTCCACCCGAGACGTTCCCTATCTCTGGCAAATCATGAGAAGTATCTCTTTCTTCAGCATCCATTTGTTGTTGTCGAATAGCCATCTGTTAAGAAAGCCTGTTCTGCGTCCCCCGAATTTGTACTGCCTGCAGCCACACTCCATTCTTTTGTGCCTACTGTGTTATTGGACCCATCTCTCACAAGAATGCTCAACCCCTCGTGCCTCCATTATTCATCATGTAGGCCACTACCGTGGCTTTGTCCGGAAACAGTAAATTCGGGCGCCTGAGGCTAGTGGACAAATCGGGCGCCGCCATTCACTCCTATAATAAATATCGTTTAATGGGCGCCCGATAGGAAAAAAGGGCGCCGGAGAAAATTAACGTTTTAAAAGCGGCGCCCGGAGACTTAATGTTTTATTACTGTTTCTCATGATTACACATTATTTAATGATTTATACATTTTTAAATTTTATTTTTAAACGAAAAACAGTACAATATTTTTTTTCAAACATTATTTTTAAACGAAAAACAGTACATTTTTTTTTTTTTTTAACATTATTTTTAAACGAAAAAACCAACAGGGGGGTCTTAGGTTTAGGCACCAACAGGGGGGTCTTAGGTTTAGGCACCAACAGGGGGTCTTAGGTTTAGGCACCAAAAGGGGGGTCTTAGGTTTAGGCACCAACAGGGGGGTCTTAGGTTTAGGCACCAACAGGGGGTCTTAGGTTTAGGCACCAACAGGGGGGTCTTAGGTTTAGGCACCAACAGGGGGGTCTTAGGTTTAGGCACTAACAGGGGGGTCTTAGGTTTAGGCACCAACAGGGGGGTCTTAGGTTTAGGCACTAACAGGGGGGTCTAGGGGTTAGGGGTAGGTACAGGGAGGGTTACTTAGGCACCAACAGGGGGGGTCTTAGGTTTAGGCATCAACAGGGGGGTCTAGGGGTTAGGGGTAGGTACAGGGAGGGTTACTTAGTAATTTTTTTTTAAACGTTATTATACGGTTCACTATTTAAACGAAAGATTAACGTTTTTACAATTGCCGATTTAATGCACATTATTTAATGATTTATAACTTTAAAAACCATTAATTTTAAACGAAAAACAGTACAATATTTTTTTAAACGTTATCCATGCTTATCGTTAAAAACCCGGCGCCCTTTTTTCCCAGCGCCCCTTTTTAACACGCGCTTTGTCCATCTTGAGCAGTACTGATTTGCTTGTTAGGAAAGCGGAGAAGTGTTTCAGCGCCATCAACCTTGCCCGCATCTCTAGTATGTTGCACGATAATCCCTTGGAGGGGACATGCCACTTGCCGTGTGCATATGTTTGATTCAGGCAGGCTCCCCAACTGACCTCACCGGCTTCTGTACTTATGACCCCTGATTTCACCAAGCTCAATCTGTGGTGATTTGTTAAATTCTTGAGATCTTTCCACCAAAGTGACTGTTTCATTTACTGGTGAATGTAGATCGTCTGCTTCATGTTGTAACCTCTCCACTGATTGATGACTGTGTACTAGAAACTTCTCATATGCCATCTCGCCTACATCATCATTGGAATTGTTGATGTTAACATTCCTAGAAGTTTCAGACAATGTTGAGCCAACGTTCTTCTCATTTGATCCACTCTTTCCAAAATCACTTTTCATTTTGTTTTGTAGAATGAGCACTAGGTCGTTTACTGTATCTAATTCAGCTCCCAGGTATATAATCTTTGTGTTGGCTGTAAACGGCTCTTGTGCCAATTGATGAGCTTTCCAAATCTAGTTAATAAACTTAAAAGCCTGACTTTGTCTCTGCGTATGGGATGTGATAACACATCTTCTAAGTAGTGATATACATCAGTTTATTTCCCTCGCAGATGCACTATGAGGGCAACCAATACTTTTGTGAAGGTGCACGGACTGGTGCTGTAGAAATGGCGAATGGCAAGACTCTGAATTGGAAATGTTATTCTCCTATGGCAAATCTTAGATGTTTCTGGAACTATTGGTGTATAGGGACATGCAAATACGTGCTGCATTTATTGAGATCATCTAGTCTTAACAGTTGTAGTGGTCTGTAGGGACTCCAATTGAACTTCAAAGGTGCTATATAAAACTTTAAGACCTTGAGGTCGAGCACCAGTCGATGGCTCCTCGATTTTTTTGCAACGAAGAACTGAGGGGGAAAAAAATCTCCTGAATCTCTCTGATTTAAAGAGAATCTGTAACCTAAAAACTTCATATAAATAAACATACTAGCCTGTAGGTTTTCATCTCCTGTCCCCTTCTGTCACATTTTCGCTGCTCCCCACC
Organism: Hyperolius riggenbachi; assembly: GCF_040937935.1. Taxonomy (NCBI): domain Eukaryota; kingdom Metazoa; phylum Chordata; class Amphibia; order Anura; family Hyperoliidae; genus Hyperolius; species Hyperolius riggenbachi. Next base: position 113,757,199 of record NC_090649.1, on the reverse strand, counting down.
AGGATTCTGGCCCAAAAAAAAGCAGTTTTATAAACTGTTTTTGTAAACAACAAAATATATGGCTGCCAAACAGGAAGTACATCATAATATTGCATGTTCCTGTAAACTGCATTACAGTTTCCATGAAAGGTTATATTAGTGAACAATAAATTCAGCCTTTGAAGTGTATTTCATAGTTTAGAAGAAGTTTTACTTTGTAAAGAATGCTGCAATCTTTAGTAGTGATTACTGATAGCAGGTCTGTGTCTGCATTCTGCAATAGTCTATGCATACCTCCCAACATTTTGATTGTTAAAAACGGGACATTTAGGCCATGCCCCTGGTCACACCCCCAACCCCCTAGTCACGCCCACCCCACAAAAAAAGGTTTTTTTTTCAATTATTAATTACTCCCAACGGGGAGGCGCTGTGAGGGTGCCAGTGGGTGGGGAGGAGGGTGAGGGTGGCGGGCAGAGAGAGATCAAGGCACCAGCCCGGTATGCGGCATAGATGGCCGCCGCCCGCCGCCATTACACTTCTCCCTCCCTCCTTCCTAATGCCCCCAGTGTCCCCTTCCCCCCACAGTGTAAAATGGGCAGCGGTGGGAGCGGGCAGTAAGTTTTATCACTGCCTCTCCGCTGCGTACCGGGATCTCCTCTGCTCTTCCTGCTTCCTGTGATGTCACAGGAAGCAGGAAGAGCAGAGGAGATCCCGGTACGCAGCGGAGAGGCAGTGATA